>NW_028259630.1:0-32350 GCF_056163025.1 Triticum urartu | reverse complement strand
TGTTTTTCAAGATAAACAATGTCCGTTAGGCACCTAATCTTTATGTCATAATAGACCCGAACACTTGCCTCGGATTGACTTCAATATATAATTGCTCCAGTGAATAACTAAAAAAAAAATAGAAGGATGGTAGATAGTAAAGAAAAGAACTAATCACAATATCTATCTTTCAAAATCTATCTTTCAAAATCTATCTTTCAAAATATATATCTTTCAAAGATTCACTAAAAAGACAGTTGGCGGGTCTCTTTGTATGTCTTGTCCGGAAAGAGGAGGACTTAATGATTATTCGTTCGCCGGAACCAGAAGTAAAAATTGTTGTGGATAGGGATCCTGTAAAAACATCTTTTGAGGAATGGGCCAGACCCGGCCATTTCTCAAGAACACTAGCTAAGGGCCCTGATACTACCACTTGGATCTGGAACCTACATGCTGATGCTCACGATTTCGATAGTCATACTGGTGATTTGGAGGAGATTTCTCGAAAAGTCTTTAGTGCTCATTTCGGGCAACTTTCCATTATCTTTCTTTGGTTGAGTGGCATGTACTTTCATGGCGCCCGTTTTTCCAATTATGAAGCATGGCTAAGTGATCCTACTCACATTGGACCCAGTGCTCAGGTAGTTTGGCCTATAGTAGGGCAAGAAATATTGAATGGTGATGTAGGCGGGGGTTTCCGAGGAATCCAAATAACCTCTGGTTTTTTTCAGCTTTGGCGAGCATCTGGAATAACTAGTGAATTACAACTCTATTGTACTGCAATTGGTGCATTGATTTTTGCAGCGTTAATGCTTTTTGCTGGTTGGTTCCATTATCACAAAGCCGCTCCCAAATTGGCCTGGTTCCAAGATGTAGAATCCATGTTGAATCACCACTTAGCGGGATTATTAGGACTTGGGTCTCTTTCTTGGGCGGGGCACCAAATTCATGTATCTTTACCAATTAACCAATTTCTTGACGCTGGGGTGGATCCTAAAGAGATACCACTTCCTCATGAATTTATCTTGAATCGGGACCTTTTGGCTCAACTTTATCCTAGTTTTGCCGAAGGAGCAACCCCTTTTTTCACTTTAAATTGGTCCAAATACGCAGAATTTCTGACTTTTCGCGGAGGACTAGATCCAGTAACCGGTGGTCTCTGGCTGACCGATATTGCGCACCATCATTTAGCTATTGCTATTCTTTTCCTAATCGCAGGTCATATGTATAGGACCAATTGGGGTATTGGCCATGGACTTAAAGATATTTTGGAGGCTCACAAGGGCCCATTTACAGGACAAGGCCATAAGGGTCTTTATGAAATCTTAACAACGTCATGGCATGCTCAATTATCTCTTAACCTAGCTATGCTAGGCTCTACAACCATTGTTGTAGCTCATCATATGTATTCTATGCCTCCCTATCCATACCTAGCTACTGACTATGGTACACAACTTTCCTTGTTCACACACCACATGTGGATTGGCGGATTTCTAATAGTCGGTGCTGCTGCACATGCAGCAATTTTTATGGTAAGAGACTATGATCCAACTACTCGATACAACGATCTATTAGATCGCGTCCTTAGACACCGCGATGCAATCATATCCCACCTTAACTGGGTATGTATATTTCTAGGTTTTCACAGTTTTGGCTTGTACATTCATAATGATACCATGAGTGCTTTAGGCCGTCCACAAGATATGTTTTCGGATACTGCCATACAATTACAACCTATCTTTGCTCAATGGGTACAAAATATCCATGCTACTGCGCCTGGCGTAACAGCTCCTGGTGCAACAACAAGTACTAGCTTAACGTGGGGAGGCGGCGAGTTAGTAGCAGTAGGTGGCAAAGTGGCTTTGTTACCTATTCCATTAGGAACCGCAGATTTTTTAGTCCATCACATTCATGCATTTACCATACATGTGACTGTATTAATACTTTTGAAAGGTGTTTTATTTGCTCGGAGTTCCCGTTTGATACCCGATAAAGCAAATCTAGGTTTTCGCTTTCCTTGCGATGGGCCTGGCCGAGGGGGAACATGTCAAGTATCCGCCTGGGATCATGTTTTCTTAGGTTTATTCTGGATGTACAATGCAATTTCGGTAGTCATTTTCCATTTCAGTTGGAAAATGCAGTCGGATGTTTGGGGTACTATAAGTGATCAAGGGGTGGTAACTCATATTACAGGGGGAAACTTTGCACAGAGTTCCATTACGATTAATGGGTGGCTTCGAGATTTCTTGTGGGCACAGGCATCGCAAGTCATTCAGTCTTATGGTTCTTCATTATCTGCATATGGTCTTTTTTTCTTAGGTGCTCATTTTGTCTGGGCCTTCAGTTTAATGTTTTTATTCAGCGGCCGTGGTTATTGGCAAGAACTCATTGAATCTATCGTTTGGGCTCATAACAAATTAAAAGTTGCTCCTGCTACTCAGCCTAGAGCCTTGAGCATTATACAAGGACGCGCTGTAGGAGTAACCCATTACCTTCTGGGTGGAATTGCCACGACATGGGCATTCTTCTTAGCGAGAATTATTGCAGTAGGATAGTGGCTAGGAGGATTTGAAAGGCATTATGGAATTAAGATTTCCCAGGTTTAGCCAAGGCTTAGCTCAGGACCCCACTACTCGTCGTATTTGGTTTGGTATTGCTACCGCACATGATTTCGAAAGTCATGATGATATTACTGAAGAACGTCTTTATCAGAACATTTTTGCTTCTCACTTTGGGCAATTAGCAATAATCTTTCTATGGACGTCCGGAAATCTGTTTCATGTAGCTTGGCAAGGAAATTTTGAATCATGGATACAGGATCCTTTACACGTAAGACCTATTGCTCATGCGATTTGGGATCCTCATTTTGGTCAACCCGCTGTGGAAGCCTTTACTCGAGGAGGTGCTGCTGGTCCAGTGAATATTGCTTATTCTGGAGTTTATCAGTGGTGGTATACAATAGGATTACGCACCAATGAGGATCTTTATACTGGAGCTCTTTTTCTATTATTTCTTTCTACGCTGTCCTTAATAGCGGGTTGGTTACATCTACAACCCAAATGGAAACCAAGCCTTTCGTGGTTCAAAAACGCGGAATCTCGTCTCAATCATCATTTGTCAGGACTTTTCGGGGTAAGTTCTTTGGCTTGGACAGGACATTTAGTTCATGTTGCTATTCCCGCATCCAGGGGGGAGTACGTTCGATGGAATAATTTCTTAGATGTATTACCCTATCCCCAGGGGTTGGGACCCCTTTTGACGGGTCAATGGAATCTTTATGCCCAAAACCCTGATTCGAGTAATCATTTATTTGGTACCGCTCAAGGAGCGGGAACTGCCATTCTAACTCTTCTTGGGGGATTCCATCCACAAACACAAAGTTTGTGGCTGACCGATATGGCTCACCATCATTTAGCTATTGCATTTATTTTTCTCATTGCCGGTCACATGTATCGAACTAACTTCGGAATTGGGCACAGTATTAAAGATCTTTTAGAAGCGCATACTCCTCCGGGGGGTCGATTAGGGCGTGGGCATAAGGGCCTTTATGACACAATCAACAATTCGATTCATTTTCAGTTAGGTCTTGCTCTAGCTTCTTTAGGGGTTATTACTTCCTTAGTAGCTCAACATATGTACTCTTTACCTCCTTATGCATTCATAGCACAAGACTTTACTACTCAAGCTGCTTTATATACTCATCACCAATATATTGCAGGGTTCATCATGACAGGGGCTTTTGCTCATGGAGCTATTTTTTTCATTAGGGATTACAATCCGGAACAGAATGAGGATAATGTATTGGCAAGAATGTTAGACCATAAAGAAGCTATCATATCTCATTTAAGTTGGGCTAGCCTCTTTCTAGGATTCCATACCTTGGGCCTTTATGTTCATAACGACGTCATGCTTGCTTTTGGTACTCCAGAAAAGCAAATCTTGATCGAACCTATATTTGCCCAATGGATACAATCTGCTCATGGCAAGACGACATATGGGTTCGATATACTCTTATCTTCAACGAATGGCCCCGCTTTCAATGCGGGTCGAAGCCTATGGTTGCCCGGATGGTTGAATGCTGTTAATGAGAATAGTAATTCGCTTTTCTTAACAATAGGACCTGGGGATTTCTTGGTTCATCATGCTATTGCTCTAGGTTTGCATACAACTACATTGATTTTAGTAAAGGGCGCTTTAGATGCACGCGGTTCCAAATTAATGCCAGATAAAAAGGATTTTGGATATAGTTTTCCTTGTGACGGCCCAGGGCGCGGCGGTACTTGTGATATTTCTGCTTGGGACGCATTTTATTTGGCAGTTTTCTGGATGTTAAATACCATTGGGTGGGTTACTTTTTATTGGCATTGGAAACATATCACATTATGGCAGGGCAACGTTTCACAATTTAATGAATCCTCCACTTATTTGATGGGATGGTTAAGAGATTACCTATGGTTAAACTCTTCACAACTTATCAATGGATATAATCCTTTTGGGATGAATAGTTTATCGGTATGGGCGTGGATGTTCTTATTTGGACATCTTGTTTGGGCTACTGGATTTATGTTCTTAATTTCCTGGCGGGGGTATTGGCAGGAATTAATTGAGACTTTAGCATGGGCTCATGAACGCACACCTTTAGCTAATTTAATTCGCTGGAGAGATAAGCCCGTGGCTCTTTCCATTGTGCAAGCAAGATTGGTTGGATTAGCTCACTTTTCCGTGGGTTATATATTCACTTATGCAGCTTTCTTGATTGCCTCAACATCAGGCAAGTTTGGTTAATTTAGTTTGTTTTTTTGTACTGTATCAGCACCTAGTTCATTACTCTTGATAGAGAGGGAGGATCTGCCTTTTTAGATTTCTTTTTCTATTTATTTTTCCATCTAGGATTAGAACCGTATACTTGGTAATAATAGCAACGACACATTATGGCAAAAAAAAGTTTGATTCAGAGGGAGAAGAAGCGGCAGAAATTAGAACAGAAATATCATTTGATTCGTCAATCTTTAAAAAAAAAGATAAGAAGCAAAGTTTCTCCCTTGAGTTTGAGTGAAAAAACGAAAATGCGAGAAAAATTGCAATCCCTACCGCGTAATAGTGCACCTACACGCCTTCATCGACGTTGTTTTTTGACCGGAAGACCTAGAGCTAACTATCGACATTTTGGGCTATCCGGACACGTACTTCGAGAAATGGTTTATGAATGTTTGTTACCGGGTGCAACAAGATCCAGTTGGTAAGGATAAAATACCCTTTCGTATTTGTATGGATTTCTGGAATTGATAATCATAGAGGAGCCCTCTTTACCATTCTGTATAAATGGACTATTCTATTTGTATAGATATTGGTAGAGGGGCGTATCCAACCCTCTTTTATCCACTAGTTACCCCTCTTTAGTTTAAGAGTATAGAGCAGTTTGGTAGCTCATAAGGCTCATAACCTTGGGGTTGCGGGTTCGATTCCCACTACCGCCTCCATACTCCTTCTTTATGATATATGCATGATATAATATATACATCATGCATTTGTATCTGGATTTTTTGATTTCCTAAAAGAGTTTTGGTCTAACAGTTTTTTCTCGGAAGAAGCAAAAAAATAAAAGAAAGAATAAAATATGAAAGAAAAGCGTCCATTGTCTAATGGATAGGACAGAGGTCTTCTAAACCTTTGGTATAGGTTCAAATCCTATTGGACGCAATCTTATTTCTATCTATTCTTTAAATAACTATACTAAACTAAAAACAAAGAAAACTTTTTTGCATGATTCAAATGAAAAAGCTTTCTCAACGATTCCTATTCTACTAACAAGAGTAGACATGCAAAATTTATTTGTTACTGAAGAGAAAACCGTTCCAGCTGTTCCTGAATAGCTTCCTTCAAAAGGATTTCCGCTTGCTCGGTGAATGTCTTGCTAGAAGATATAATTTCTTGGAATTGAGGTTTAGTATCTTTTAGATGTTTACGTAACTCATCCAGAAATTTATTTACCTGTTCAATTTCTAACGAATCAAGATATCCTCTTGTTCCGGTATAAATAGTAGCTATCTGCTCTTCCACTGGGAGAGGATTTGCCTGGGATTGTTTAAGCAATTCCCTTAATCGTCGACCCCTTGCCAATTGATTCTGACTTGTTTTATCGAGAGCAGAGGCGAATTGTGCAAAGGCTTGTAACTCTGCGAATTGCGCTAGTTCCAATTTTGATTTGCCAGCTACTTGTTTCATGGCTTTAATTTGAGCCGCGGATCCTACTCTGGAAACAGAAATACCCACATTAATAGCGGGTCGAATTCCGGCATTGAATAGATCCGCAGATAAGAATATTTGTCCATCTGTAATGGAGATTACATTAGTAGGAATATAGGCGGAAACGTCTCCAGATTGAGTCTCAACTATTGGTAAAGCGGTCATACTTCCTTCGCCTAAAAGAGAATTTAATTTAGCGGCTCTTTCTAAAAGGCGTGAATGCAAATAAAAAACATCCCCTGGATAAGCCTCACGTCCGGGAGGTCTTCTTAATAGAAGGGACATTTGGCGATAAGCTTGTGCCTGTTTGGAGAGATCATCATAAATTATTAAAGTATGCCGTTCGCGGTACATAAAATACTCAGCCAGGGCTGCTCCCGTATAAGGAGCGAGGTATTGTAATGTAGCAGGTGAATCCGCCATTTCAGCTACTACAATAGTGTATTCCATGGCCCCCTCCTCATGGAAAGTAGTTACTACTTGAGCTACGGAGGATGCTCTTTGACCGATAGCTACATAAACACATATTACACCTTGCCCTTTTTGATTGAGAATTGTATCTGTGGCTACTGCTGTTTTGCCAGTCTGTCTGTCCCCAATAATTAACTCTCGCTGACCGCGCCCTATAGGGATCATCGAATCGATAGCAATAAGCCCTGTTTGAAGAGGTTCGTATACGGAACGCCTGGAAATTATACTTGGAGCAGGAGATTCAATTAAGCGAGATTCGGAAGCTATAATTTCGCCTTTCCCATCAATAGGTTTAGCCAGAGCATTTACAACACGACCCAAGTAAGCCTCACTCACGGGTATCTGAGCAATTCTTCCTGTTGCTTTTACAAAACTTCCCTCTTGTATCATCAACCCATCGCCCATTAATACAATCCCAACATTTTTGGATTCCAAATTCAGAGCAATACCCCTAGTACCTTCTGCAAATTCGACTAATTCACCTGACATTATTTCACCAAGACCTATAATACGAGCAATCCCATCCCCCACTTGAACTACGCGACCTATATTCTCAATCCCTACTTTCCTATTATATTGTTCAATACGTTCGCGGAGAATTTTATGAATTTCGTCGACTCGAAGGGTTGCCATTAGTGTTTCTTGACTCTTTTTTCGGAAGCAAGGGGAAAAATAATGCCTAAATTCTAAACGAAAGTAGAAGTTCAAGGCCTAATTAATTTAATTATTTCTTCCATTCCAGGGACCCGAGAATGCCAATATTAGCACGAATCGTACGGAAATGTAACTCGGTATTCAAACAACTATTCAGAGTTCCTAGAGCTCCTTGTACGGCCTGTTGGAAAACCCGCTGTCGGACCTGATTCATTGCCCTTTGTTTTTCAAAATAAAGGGTTTCGTTTTTAGACTTTTCCAATTGTTCCAAACTAATAGAAGTAGCATTAATCAAATTTGCTTTTTCTCGTTCTATCTCAGAGTATCCATTCATTCGATACTCATCCGCTTCTAGTTCGACTTTCTGTAATCGAATCCGAGCTTTTTCGAGTTGCTCAATGGTCCCTCTACGCAATTCTTCTGAATTTCGAATAGTACTCAAGATCCTCTGTTTTCGATTATCTAATAAATCTTTTAATGAAAGTAGATTATTTTGTAAGTTTACAACTTTTATGATCTCTTCCCGAACCAAACATGAATCTTTCGATTCATTTGGCTCTCACGCTCCTTTTTTTTTTTCTATAGCTATTTCCATATCTTTTTTTTAAGTAATGAGCCTATCCTCTATCTTCTTTTTTATGTTTATATTTCAATATACCGAAACCTATATAAGACTAGATAAATATTAAGAGGACTCTTCCGCCTAGATAAAAATATATCATGGTCAGCAAAGTTGTTTCTTTATTTTTATTTGCCCTCTAGTTAATAATTTCAATTTCATTAAGAAAAACTAACTAAATAAATGGAAAATGAAAATTAATAGAATTCTTTTTTATTTTTTTTTTCTTCAAATCCAAAAAATTTCTCTTTTTTATACATAGGTCGTCGATTCGGCATTGGTTAAAAAAGGGCAGGGTGCCCCCTTTTTTTTCTAGTAAATAGTTCAAACCATTTTATCGATATGAGTGTTCTATATCAGATAAATTTTACATTAGCTATTTCCCGTTTAAATTGGTACTAATACTAATATAGTTGTAGAAAGAGTACCTCTTTTTGCCTGGACTTCAAGCAGTTTAGCTTTAACCGTGTTAATGGTCTCACATTCTTGGTTTATAGAGAATCAAAGTTGATTTACCAATGAGTCGCGAAATGCTATGGTTCTTCCATATGATTTCTGAATTTATTCAGAAGTAATTCGTCGAGATCGTGCACCCTTTTCTTATTTATCCGAAAAATACTAAAAAATATTATAAAGTGCAGCCGGATAGATCCAATCTATTCTTGAAATAGACAACTCGCACACACTCCCTTTCCAAAAAAAATCAAAACACCAACCACTACAGTTAGATTTATTAGATTTGTTGCTAAAATATCGGTATTAAGCCCGAAACTGCCAGCGGATGGCCAGTGAGCTAAAAAAACGAAAGAATGGGTTACATTTTTCATATGCTCTCCTCTTATAGATAGGACGAACAAAGAACAAAGTTTTTCGATCACTTACTTCGCTCGCCCTTTTTTGATCGGTTTTTTTAATGCAAATAGATTCAATCTAGTAATTTCTTTTAGATTAAGTCTTACGTCTTGTTTGACCGGTGAAAGACTTCCTTTGTTGAAATGTTCTGTTCCCAAAATTCCTAAAATAAAAGGAAAAAACTTTCCACTTTCCTAAACTAAGGACGGGAAATAAGAAGGTGAGCATATCTTCTAAATTAATAATACTCAACTCAGCCCTTCCTAGAATGGGGTATTATCTGTCCCGATAAATAGATAATTCCAGGAGTAATAAATAGGAGTAAATTAAATAAAGTATTGATATAATTGGAATTGTGGAAGCAAATACCAATTTACTAAAAAAAGAAAAAAGTATCTAATCGAAATCGAAAGAATTTTTTTTTTAAGATTAAACAAAAGGGTTCGCAAATAAAAGCGCTAGTGCCACAACTAGTCCATAAATTGTTAAAGCTTCCATAAAAGCTAGACTAAGCAATAAAGTACCTCGTATTTTACCTTCTGCTTCTGGCTGTCTCGCAATACCTTCTACAGCTTGTCCTGCAGCAGTACCTTGACCAACTCCAGGTCCAATAGAAGCAAGCCCTACGGCCAATCCAGCAGCAATAACAGAAGCAGCAGCAATTAGTGGATTCATGGTGAGTAGTTCCTCGTGTCAAAAAAAAGAAATGGTTAAGGATACAATCAACCAATAAATTCTTACTTCTAAGCTCTATTGGGGAGAAGTAAAGTAACTAAAAAGTACAAATTGAAATCAAATTGAAATGATAATGTGAATTGTCCGAACTACATAGAAGGGAATTCCATATCCATATATCGGATTAGATAATGAATCTAACCTAGGAATATATAATATAATATCCTATATATATACATTTGTTTCTTCTATTTTGTTTGCATATTTTCTCATTTTCTATTGAATCGGATTCTAAAATCATTGCTTAAAGTGGAAACCTGCATAAAAGAGGACTCCACTTATAGACATTAAGGATATTATAGTATAGATCTAGCCTGACTCCACCCTCCTTAATGCATATATACTTTGAAAATTCCATAATATAGTCTATTCTATTCTCTCTCCTACAACTCTAGGCTATATATTCATACGCATTTCTAACTATTTTTTTGCAACCAAGCAGATTATCTGGAACCATGCATGAATTGAGCTAAGCTGCAAAAAAAAAAAATACTATTTCCAAAAAGAGTCAATTCAATGATGACCCTCCATGGATTCACCTATATAGGCTGCGGCTAATGTTGCAAAAATAAGAGCTTGAATACCGCTTGTAAATAATCCAAGAAACATGACCGGTATAGGGATTACTAAGGGGACTAAAGAAACAAGAACAACAACGACTAATTCATCCGCCAATATATTCCCGAAAAGTCGAAAGCTAAGCGATAATGGTTTTGTGAAATCTTCTAGGATGTTAATTGGTAAAAGGATTGGAGTTGGTTTAATATATTTCTCGAAATAGCTCAATCCTTTTTTGCTAAGACCAGCATAAAAATATGCCGCTGACGTGAGTAAAGCTAAAGCAACAGTAGTATTTATATCATTCGTGGGCGCTGCTAATTCCCCATGGGGTAACTCTATAATTTTCCAAGGTAAAAGAGCACCCGACCAATTCGAAACAAAAATAAAAAGGAACATAGTTCCAATAAAGGGAACCCAGGGACCATATTCTTCTCCAATCTGAGTTTTGCTCAAGTCTCGAATAAACTCAAGGACATATTCAAAAAAATTCTGACCGTCGGTCGGGATGGTTTGTGGATTCCGAACAGCTATGACAACTGAACCTAGCAAGATAGTAATTACGACCCAAGAAGTGATGAGTACTTGGGCATGAATTTGGAAACCTCCTATTTGCCAATAGAAGTGTTGGCCTACTTCTACACCCGATATATCGTATAACCCCTTGAGTGTTTTAATGGAACAAGGTATAATATTCATATTGTCCTCTGATAAAAATTGAACTTCAAAAAAGGAATTCTTTTGATTCAACCATCTCTTTCTCAACTCAGCAACTTGAAGTATTAATCTTATATTTAGGATACCAAGAAAGCACATCAGATCATAATATATATCAATACCCTCTAATATATATCAATATTCCCCTTCTTTTTTCTATGCAAAAAAAATTCTATGCAAAAAAAAAGATATAGTAAAGTAAGTGATTCCATAAATTTACGCAGTTGCCCAAGAATTCACTATATATTCTTAATCAACGATTTCTTATATAGAGAGAACGGCCCTCACAAATTGAAAATACTAATTTGTTAAGAATCAATCGAATTGAAGTCATAGTGTCATCGTTGGCTGGAATCGATATATTCGCGAGATCCGGGTCACAATTTGTATCGACTAAAGAAATAGTAGGAATCCCCAAAATGGCACATTCCCGAAGAGCTATATACTCTTTTTGCTGATCAAGGACGATCACAATGTCTGGCAATCTCGTCATATATTTGATCCCGCCGAGATACCTTTGCAAAGTAGATAATTTTCTCTTCAAGATTGCCACATCTCTTTTTGGGAGATGGTGGAATTTTCCCATTTTTTCTTCTGCTCTTAAGTCTCTAAATTGAGAAAGTCTAGTTTTCGTAATCGACCAATTCGTTAACATACCACTGAACCACTTTTTATTAACATAATGACAACGAGCCCTTATTGCAGCTGATGCTACTAAATCTGTTGCTCTTTTTTTGGTACCAACAATTAAGAAACTTTTTCCCTGACTTGCTGCATCAAAAACTAAATCACAAGCTTCTGATAAAAAACGAGCCGTTCTAGCGAGATTTATAATATGAGTACCTTTACGCTTTGCCGAAATGTAAGGGGCCATTTTAGGATTCCATTTCTTAATACCATGACCAAAATGAACTCCTGCTTCTATCATCTCTTTCAAATTAATGTTCCAATATCTTCTTGTCATTTTTTCCACACTTCCTTTTTTTTAATCCTACCATTCCATTACGGAATTTAGTTCTTTTTGAAGATTAAGAAAGATCCGAAATAGCTTGAAATAAATAATAATTGTTCCGAGAGAACCTTGTACTAAGATAAGAGTTGGCCATTGATACATGGTATAAACATAACCACCTTAATGAATTAACTGACTTGTTTTACTTATTAAAATAAAAATCTTAAAAATCTAAAATTTGACCTGTTAGTGTTCTAAGTTCAAAAGTCTAGTAAAGTAAAAAATATTTTTATGGGGGTTCTTATGTCTCATAAAAATTGTTTGTTACGTCAGAATCTGAAGAAACTAATTCTGTATGGAGAAACAAAAAATCTCTCATTTCCGACGCGAATAGATTTTTTTTTTTTATTTCGAAATAAAGGTTCTTGTCTTGTGGGGAACGATGCACAAATTTTTGGAATCCGGTACCAACAGGTATAATCCCCCCCAGAACTACGTTTTCTTTCAAGCCTTTCAACCAATCAATGCGACCTCGTAGGGCAGCTTTTGCTAAAACTCGAGCAGTTTCTTGAAAACTTGCTTCAGATATGAAACTTTGGGTATTCAGGGAAGCCCTTGTTTTTCCCAATAAGATTGCCCGATAATAGATCGATTCATCCAAAGCTCGTCCTGCTCGTTCCGCTCGCAATAGTCCGATTAATTCCCCAGGCGAAAAAACATTAGACATTCCATCTTCGGAAACCCGCACTTTTGATGTTACTTGGCGTATAATAATCTCTATATGTCTATTATGGATCTGTACCCCTTGGGATCGATAAACCTTTTGGATTTTATTAACCAAAGAGATACGACTTTGGGCTATGGTTAGCTCAGCTCCAATCAAGAATCCCCAAGGGACCCCAAGAATTCTTGGTATACGCTCATTCCAATCCTCAATTCTCCTTTCGAGATTCGGGGATAATGAATCAATTGAACGCGCTTCAAAGATTTGTTCCACTTTTGGAAGACCTTGCGTTATGTCACTAGATCTCGATTTTTCATATATAAACGTAACTAACCTATCTCCCTTGTAAAGGATTTCTCCATAATGACCATTAACAGTTGCTCCTGTAGTGGCCAAATAAGGTTTAGCTGCTCTTATAACAAAGGAATTCATATTTACAATGAAAATTTGACCGGATTTTTTTATGTGCGATTTAAATAGACATACATTTTCACAAATAAATTGTCCAAGGTGAATTATTGCCAATGTCTCTTCCCAAGAATCATGATGGACAAAGTGACAATTCAAAAGGAATGGATCCAACATTATGTTACTATCGAAATTAGAAATCCTTTTATTTTCATCTATTAAAGAGTATTTAAGTTCTTGAAGTACTTGGAAGGTTTGTTTTAAATTGTCAACGAACAAATATTTTTTTAACAGGATTTTATTATGCGTTAGTAAATAGTAAGATGAAGAAAAATGCGATATACTAGCTACAATAGCGCCTAAGGGCCCAAAAATTTCTCGAATAGGAATTCTAGGATTCCATTCTTTTATCGCATTGGGATGTTTTGAATTCTTGAATAAACCAATTCGAGAACAGTTGGATGCCGACAAAATCATCAAAGAGTGGTATTCTTTATTTCGATTCAACAAAGTGCCAATAGCTTCTGGATGTTGGCTAAGTGATTCAATCTTCGCCTTGGAATAAAAAGAATTGATATTGGCGCGATCTAACCTATTATGGGGAATCGGTCCTGCACTTGTCCTACCATACCTTTTTCGTGTATACGAAATAGTGGACTTGACTAACTCAATTCTTAGGAAATCGCGAATAAGATCATTTGCTCTTACCTCAACAAGGGAAGCACCAGCCTTTTCTTTTTCTTCTTGTTCCCAATTCACTACTAAGCAAGTTCTAACAAATTGACTATTTGTGTGATAAATTCTTTGAGTTAACTTGCTATTTTCATGAGAAATAAAATTGACAAGTCGAATTTGGAGATTATTTTCTTCTTGCAAGAGATCCTGCGGGAAAAGTGTTGCTAAATTTCTTCCTTCGTCCATTTCATATGCCACTGTAGGGCGAACGGAAACAAAATACTTTTCCTTGCTCTTGAGAATTTTTTTCCGTTGAACATAGACCCAATTTTTCCTTTTTTTTGATTCCTTAGAATCTTTTTTTTGTCTTTCTGGCGGTATCAAACAGCCACCTAATATCTTATCCGCCTCTTCAGGAAAATGAATATCTCCGGAAAATATTTTGAGTTCCGTATGGCTTTTTTTTCTCTTCACTCGGACCAGTCCGCCTAGTCGACTTCTTGTATTTTTTGTGAGTTGTGTATTCACTCCAATAATACTATTGTCAAGTATCTTTAGGGATGAAGATCTCGGCAAGATATGAAGTTCTTGAAGAATGAAAAAAAACCGATCTACTTCTTTTTGGTATTTTAGACTAAATTCTTTTGTTCCTCGATGCTCAATCAAACCCTCTTTTTTTAAGATGGAATCTTCCTCTGGGCTCTCGTATTCGTCCTCTGAATCTTCTTCTGAGTCTTCCTCTAAAGTACCATATTTTTCCTCTGCGCTTTCCCCGGGGCTGCCATATTCGTCTTCTGAGTCTTCCTCTAGAGTTCCATATTCGTCCTCTTGGGTCCTATATTTGCTCTCTGGGCTCCCATATTCCTCTTCTGAGTCTTTCTCTAAAGTCCTATATTCGTTCTCTGGGTTCCCATATTCGTTTTCTGGGCTCCCATATTCGTCTTCTAGGGTTTCATATTCGTATTCGTCTTCTAGGATTCCATATTTAGATTCTTCTAGGGTTTCATATTCATATTCGTCCTCTCGGGTCCTGTATTCGTCTTCTAGGGTCTCATATTCCTCTTCTGAGTCTTCCGCTCGAGTCCTATATTCTTCTTCTAGGGTCCTATATCTAAATTTAACAATTCCTGAACCCTTTTTATCTTTTCTGTATCGGGGATCGTCAAAATAAGCAAAAATAGTATTTCTACGTAAAACACCCATAAGGGGGATTTCAATCGAAATCCCAAAACAGGATATTAGTTCTTTCTCTTGTTCTTGATGATATTGTAATGGAATGACGAACCTATTTCTTCGCTTTTTCGCCAACAAATCTGAATTATCTTGAAAAATAGAAGGATAGATAAAATTCCAATGGCCATTGGACATGATTCGATCCGACGTTGAATAATCAAGAATTTCCCTATCTTTTTTACCATAAGTATTCATTTGATCTTGATCCTTGTGGAGTGAAAAAGACGCTATACTGGATCTGCACATACTTACTGACAATATCCATAAATGGCTTGTTTTTGGTAATCGGCGAAGATTACCATATTGATATTCGGGCGCATGGTAAACATCAGTACTCCAGTGCATTTCGCCGTCTGATTCAGAATAAATATGCTTTTGTACCCTTTCTTTAAAATGTAAAGTGGACGTTCCGGCACGAATCTCCGCAATTACTTGTTCGGATTTTACATATTGATCATTTTGCACTAGAATCAAGCTTTTTGAGGGAATATTCACACTATATAGAATATCTTGACTCTGAATAGTTACATGCAAGTCTATATAACATAGAAAAGCAGGCTGCCCATGACGGGTACGTGTGGGGTGAACCAAATTCTCATTGAATTTTATTTTTCCATTCGAAGGGGATCGTACAAGGTCGGCAGTACCCCCTGTGAATACTCCGCCAGTATGAAAAGTTCTTAATGTTAGTTGAGTCCCTGGCTCCCCAATTGATTGACCTGCAATAATACCTACGGCTTCTCCCAATTCGACCAGATCACTATGAGTAGGACTCCGGCCATAGCATAATTGACAGATCCAAGAAGTGCTTCGGCAAGTAAAGGGGGTTCTAATATATATTGGTTGTGCTCGAAATGGTTGTGCTCGAAAGGCAGTTATGAATCGATTGACTAATCCAATTCCAATATCTTGATTTCGCGCGGCAATGCATCGTGAACCGATATATATATCGTCTGCTAATACACGACCAATTAGTGTTTGGACAAAAAGTTTTTCCGTCATCCCATTTTGAGGACTTACAGAAATACCTCGGATAGTACCACAATCTCTTCTACGCACAATAATATGTTGAACTACTTCAACAAGTCTACGTGTAAGATATCCAGCATCTGCTGTTCGCACAGCAGTATCTACAACCCCTTTGCGGGCTCCATAGCAGGAAATTATATATTCTGTCAAAGAAAGTCCCTCGCGTAAATTGCTTTGAATAGGTAAATCAATCATTTGTCCTTGAGGGTCCGACATTAATCCTCTCATACCTACTAATTGGTGTACTTGAGATGCATTTCCTCTGGCTCCTGAAAAAGACATTAGATAGACTGGATTAGAAGGATCCGTTATCCGAAAATTTGAATTCATTTCTTGTTTCAAATATTCACTTGTCGCATACCATATCTCAACAGATTGGCGTAATTTTTCTACCGCGTGTACAGCCCCATAATAATAGTGTTTCTCCAAAAGAAAACTCTGTTGTTCCGCGTCTTGGACTAACCATCCCTTAGAGGGTATTGTTAAAAGATCCTCGATTCCTAACGAAATCGATGTAGTAGTGGCTTGATGGAAGCCCAGAGTCTTTAGTTGATCCAGTATATGGGATGTATATCCCATTCCAAAATGATCTATTAATCTGCTAATAAGTCGTTTCATACCAGTTCCGTCTATCTCTTTATTATGAAAGACCAGATTGGCCCGTTCCGCCATACATAAGTACCCCCTTTTCGGCTGAGTAGGATTCGACAATTGCTGAGTAGGATTCGACAATGGGCCTGAGTCAGTGATTCGAAAATTTAATTAACTTAATTGCCTCAATCTCAATCTGGATTCGCGTGGCAAATAATGATGATACTAGGGAAATCGGAATGCCCCCCGAAAGGGGAGGGGCATCGCCGAATCTAACTTTCTTGTTTAGGTAGTGTATGAATAGGCCTGACTAAATCCTTGTATGGCTTCCTCTATTTCTCTATAAAAAGAAATATGACCAAGAGTGGTTCGAATGTATATCGAACGAATTTCTTTTTTTCTATTTCCCATTATTAGATAGTGGGCATAAATCTCATGATAAGTCCCCAAAGATTCATATTGAACTTCAATCGGAACTTCTCTTGACCCAATGACGCGTTGATCCAGGTTCCATCGTAGCCACAAGGGACTATCTAAACTGATTAGTTTTTGTCTATAAGCTCCCAGTGCATCATAAGAACTAGAAAAATGGGGTTCTTTATCTTTCCTATATTTAAAATTATTATTATTATTGTAATTTACTTTTAGATTTGGGTAGTTTCTGCAACTATTATATCTATTTGCACAAATACCTCGACGCTTTCCAATCGTTAATACATAAAGCCCGATAAGCATGTCTTGGGTTGGTACGCAAATAGGATCCCCAATAGCGGGAGATAAGAGATTCATATGAGAAAACATAAGTAAACGGGCTTCTGCCTGAGCTTCCAAGGATAAAGGTAGATGAACAGCCATTTGATCTCCATCAAAGTCCGCATTGAAACCCTTACACACTAATGGGTGTAAAGAAATAGTACGCCCCTCTACTAAAGTGGGTTGAAAGGCCTGTATGCCTAATCTATGCAGGGTAGGTGCTCTATTTAACAGTACAGGATGTCCCCGCATAACTTCTTGAAGTATTTCCCATACAATGGGTTCTTTTTCCCAAATTTTCCTTTTAGCAATCCTTACATTAGAAGTGGCGCGTTTCGTGATTAAATCGCGAATTACAAATAGCTGAAAAAGCTTTATTGCTATCTCTAGAGGTAATCCACATTGATGTAATGAAAGCGAAGGACCCACAACAATGACAGAACGCCCCGAGTAATCGACCCGTTTCCCAAGCAGAGTCTCGCGAAACCTTCCCTCTTTACCTTCAATTACATCTGAAAGTGATTTGTATACTTTATTGTGACCATCCCTCGTCGGTTGCCCGCGGGACCCACTATCAAGAAGTGTATCCACGGCTTCTTGTACCAATTTTTCCTGGCACATTACTAAATCTGCTGGCGCTAATTCACTTCTTTTTAATAGATAGGCAAGATTGTTGTTCCGACGGATAACTCTCTTATAAAGTTCATTAATGTCTGAAGTCACTACTTTATCTCCAGACCTATAAACAATAGGTCTCAATTCGGGAGGAAGAACCGGTAATAAGCACAAAACCATCCCATTCTGGTTCTACATTTGTTTGAATAAAATGTTTCGCCAATTGCATGCGTCTAATCAAAAAAACTTTTCTTATTCGTCTTTTTCTATCTTCCCACTCATCTCCACTATACCCCTCGTCTTCTAATTCCTTCCATTCGACCAAAGAATTCTCTATAATAATTCGCAAATCCAAATCTGCTAATTGTTCTCTAATAGCACCTGCTCCTGTCGCAATTTCCCGATTTCGAAATGTTGCAAAGCCTGGGGTAGAAAAAAAGGGAGAAATGCTGTGGTTACAGGATGCAATTTCCTCTTCGAATAAACCTCGTAATCGTAAAAAAGTGGGTTTTTTAGTGCTGGGCCTAGCAAAAGAGAAATCGCCGTATACTAGGCCCTCCAACTTCTTAAGAGGTTTATCTAAAAGATTCGCGATATAACTAGGAAGACCTTTCAAATACCACACATGAGTCACGGACATGCGAGTTTGATGTATCCCATTTGATATCTTCGTATCCGAGAATCCACAAATTCGACCCCGCATTTTTGGCAAAATCTTTCGTCTTCGTTTTCAGCTCCGCTCGCTCGAGAATTGCCACAAGCGCAAATCCCGCTTTTTATGGGTCCAAAGATTCTTTCGCAAAACAATCCATCTTTTCTGGTTTATCGGTTTTATAATGAAAAGTAGAGGCCTTGTGACTTCGCCAACGACTTCTCCATTAGGTAGGTTTTTGTTAGCCCAAGCCTTTATTTGTTGAGGGGAAACGAGTCCAATTTGAAGTTGTTGATGTTTATATTGGTCAATCATAAAATAGAAATAAGAAAAGAATTTATATTTATTCCGATCAAACTTCCTCCCTATTAACCTGGAAGTTCTTTTCAGATACAAGGAAATGATTCAGTTCTAGAGCCAAAGATCGTAGTTCTCGAACGAGCACTCGAAAAGATTCTGGAGGATCCTCATGATTAGGTATTCTTTTTCCCCAGATCGTAGCATTAAGTATTTCTTGGCGAGCTATAAGATGGTCAGATTTATAAGTAAGTATCTCTTGTAAAATATGAGCAACACCAAATCCTTCTAAAGCCCAAACTTCCATTTCTCCTACTCGTTGTCCCCCTTGCTTGGCTCTTCCTCTAACCGGTTGTTGTGTAACAAGTGAGTAGGGCCCAGTAGAACGCCCATGAATTTTCTCATCAACTTGATGAATTAATTTTAAGATATAGGACTTCCCTATTAGAACAGGTTGCTCAAAGGGGTCGCCTGTTCTTCCATCAAATATTCTGCTTTTTCCCGGGTACTCGGGTTCAAATACCCATGGATTTTTTGTTTCTTTACTGGCTTCATATAATTCTGAAAACACAAGTTTTCTTGAAGCCTCTTGCTCATATCTCTCATCAAAGGGTGCTATTCTATAATGTTTCTTTAGCAGATCCCCCGCTAATCCGAGCGAGCTTTCAAATATTTGTCCCACATTCATTCGGGAGGGTACTCCTAAGGGATTGAAGACCATATCAACGGGTGTTCCATCTTGCAAATAGGGCATATCTTGCCTAGGCAAAATTTTGGAAATGATCCCTTTATTCCCATGTCTTCCGGCTACTTTATCCCCAACTTTGATTTCACGTTTCTGTAAAATATATACACGAACCATTATGTCGAGCGGGTCCCTTTGGATCCATTTCACATCGATAACGCGCCCTCTTCCACCTATAGGTAATTTCAGAGAAGTTTCTTTTGAAGTGGAAACCTCAAGGCCAATATGGCCCGTAATAATCCAGCTTCCGCGATATAAGATGATTCGCTCGCTATCTGAGGCGTTAATTTACCTACTAAAATATCACCAGTTTCTACCCAGGATCCCAACCTAACAACTCCATTTCTGTCCAAATTGCGGAGTAAATGTTCTTCTAGATGTGGTATTTCTTTAGTGATTTTTTCAGCGGAGCCCTGGCTTGTCGTATCCGTCTGAATTTCATATTTCCGGATGTGAAAAGAGGTATAAATATCTTCATATACCAAACGTTCGCTAATTAGTACTGCGTCTTCAAAATTGTAACCTTCCCATGGCATATAAGCTACTAATACGTTTTTTCCTAAAGCAAGTTCGCCCCCAATTGTAGCAGCTCCTTCTGCTAAAATTTGTCCTTTTTTAATGGATTTACCCCGTGGAACCCGGGGTTTTTGGTGCATACAAGTATTTTTGTTAGAGCGACGGTGGTTAACTAAAGGAATACTTATAGTCTTCCCACTACTTGATAAAAGTATCTTATGACTATCAGTAGAAATGATCTTTCCCTCGCGTTCGGCTATAATGGAAACCCTCGAATCTAGAGCTGTTTGGCGTTCCAATCCAGTTCCAACAATGCATTTCTCGGACCGAGAAAGCGGAACTGCTTGGCGCTGCATATTAGAACTCATTAAAGCCCGATTCGCATCATTGTGCTCAATAAAAGGAATGAGAGAACCCCCAATAGAAAAATATTGGAAAGGAAAAATACTTCTAACATGAATCTGTTCCCATGCAATAGTCAAGAATTCTTGACGGTATCTAGCCGGAACAACCTGTTCTTCCTGAATACCTTGATTCAAGGACAAAGAATTTCCTGCTGCTATCATATAATATTCATCTCTATTTGGTGATAGATAAACCACCTGTCTCTCTTTTTTTTCTTTTGCTTTCTCAGCAGATATTTCATAAAACGGACTCTCTATGGATCCCCACAAGTGATCAATTCTCGCATGAATTGTTAAGGATCCAGTAAGTCCAACATTGATTCCTTCAGACGTGTCAATTGGACAAATACGCCCATAGTGACTCGGATGAATATCTCGGCTCCGAAAACTTGCGGTTCTCCCGTCAACCCTCCAGGACCTAAACAACTCACTTTTCGCCCATGAACAGTTTGTGTCAATGGATTCGTTTGATCAAAAACTTGAGATAACGGGTATGTGCCAAAAAAGGTCTCATAAGTAGTTATTAATAAAATTGAAGTTGAAGTTGGAGTTACCAAAGTTTGGGGAGTCGGTTTCGATTGACGTATGAATACTCTACGAATAGTTTTTTGAACTGCATGTTGTAAACGACCAAGAGCCAATCCGAATTGATCTTGTAACAGATCCGCAACCGAACGAATACGTTTATTTTTCAAGTGATTCATATCGTCATCGTCAAGTATACCCGTTCCAAATTTCATTCCAATCAAATGATCCGTAGCGGCCAATACATCTCGTGGTAACAAGAATGTATTGTTCTGAGGAATATCAAGATTAAGTCTCCGATTCATATTTCGTCGACCAATCCTTCCTAATTCACATTTTTGTTGAAAAAATTTCTTTTGTAATTCCTCGCATAAGGACTCCGAAAATACCAGGTCCCCACCTACACAAGCAAATTGTTGATAAAACTCCAAAATAGCTTTTTCTTTTGACTCAATCCTCTTCTTCTCTTTAGCATTCGGGAAAGACAAGAAAATTTCAGGGTAGGAAACATTATCCAGAATTTCTCTTAGATTCGAACCCATAGCTGATGATAGAACTAGAATAGATATCTTTTGTTTTCTACTCACGCGAGCCCATATCCTTTCTTTTTTATCAATTGCTAATTCCGATCTCCCCCCCAATCTGATATTATAGTGCCAGTGTAGATAGAAATTCCCTTATGATCTAATTCCGAGCGGTAGTAAATACCAGGACTTAGCAATATTTGATTGATCACAATTCGGTATATTCCATTTATAATAAAGGTTCCTAAGGAATTCATTATAGGAATGTTTCCGATAGAAATGGTTTGCTTTTGCACATCGAAACCAAAAATTAATCTCGCAGATACATATAATTCGGAAGAATAGGTGAGTGATTCATACACAGCATCTCTTTCTTTTATCGAGGGTTCTAGCAGTTGATATCCTTTCGCAAATAATTGAAATGCAATTTCGTGATCTGGATCTTTAATTGTTGGAAACTTGTCAAGTTCTTCTGCCAAGGCTTGATTAATGAACCTACAAAATCCCTCGAATTGGATCTGACTAAATCCGGGTATTGTGGACATTCCCTCGTTTCCATTCCGGAGCATCTTAATCTTAAGTTTCCTGTTTATCAAAGAAAAATTCCATTATCAGCTCACTCTTCATCAATCCCTATGGATCGATCTAGCAATCATGGAATCTATATTCTGTTTACTGAATCACATGAAATTCTAGGGAACTCCACATACGTATTTCATATATGTATTTCATACATATGAATAGAGACCATTTGGACGAAAGTTCGAGTTTGCCAGGGGTACAAATGAAATGAAAATGAATTGATAAAACATTCCTACAAAAAAAATTCTGCCACTTATACTTTATGTTATGATATTCTAATCAGATTGGATGGCAAAGATTTCTCATTTTATCTCCTTTCTATGAATGTAATAAAGCCGTAATATAATATACTAGAAAGTTTGACTTTACTTCGATTTAGAATAGCGTGCTTACTTTAATTTCTCAAAATAATTTGAGGGTTCTTTTTTATTTCGGATCGGAGTAGTATAATTGCTAGAAAATTCAGTATTTCATTGTGGAATTCTAAAATAAAGTAAGTCCCTTTTTTAAGTACATGCCAATCTAGTTATCCACCTCTCCCCATATCCATGCTTTTCTTTTATCGTAATTTCACTTGGGTACGCCAAGATAGTCAGGTTATACTCTATATCAGAGCAAATTTCCTTTTTTTATTCAAGATATTTAATTTAATACTTTGAAAAATTAAAGCATGATTCCCCATAGAGATATGTACATAAAGGGGATCTTTGGATAATAATGCTGTTCGGACCTAAAGTTTACCTATACACGGATTAAGCATAAAGCCATAATATTTTATTATGCCATTGAAGGGGGGGGAGATAATACCGATTTAAGAGTAGTTCACTACTGCAATAAAAAAAAGAGAATTCTAGTTAACGGTTCCAATTTATTCTGAATTTTGCAGCCTGTGAATAGAAATCCACTTTTTCTTCTTTTTCATCTCAATAGAAAGAAATGGGAAGTTTTATTGTGTTAACAATGTATGTTTTAAGATAGAATCTATCGAGGAGAATAATAGAAACTGGATCAAAAAAAGCAGGAATAGATTTTTTGAAAAAGATTGGAAAAAAGTAAGTAGAATTATATTCAAAATAAAAGGGGCTTTTCGTAAGAAAACGTGGATGAATACTTGCTGTTTTCTAGATTTTTGATCGGATTTTTTGGCGGCATGGCCAAGCGGTAAGGCAGGGGACTG
Source organism: Triticum urartu (assembly GCF_056163025.1). Taxonomy (NCBI): domain Eukaryota; kingdom Viridiplantae; phylum Streptophyta; class Magnoliopsida; order Poales; family Poaceae; genus Triticum; species Triticum urartu. The sequence continues at coordinate 9,117 of NW_028259630.1, read as the reverse complement.
CAAATCCTTTATCCCCAGTTCAAATCTGGGTGCCGCCTGATCAATAAAATACTTAGGTTTTTTTTATAGTGCTGATCGAATTCGATAAATTTTTACTTCGCATAAGTTCGGGCAAGAGAGTAACTGGGCCTGCCGATACTGGGTTTAGAGAAACCATACATAGTTCTATCCTCAAACTAGGGTTAGGGTTTGTTTTGACGGTAGTGGCCAAAATGGTTATCAATAGGGGTGAGGTAGTGTTTCCTTATTCTTTTATTATATGAATTTGAATTGGTTCTTAATTGAGATTCGATTTGATAATTTTAAAATACGAGGATAAGATGTCAGAAATCTTGGTATCCAAAGAAAGGTCCCTAAGGGGCATTCTTTTTTTTTTTCAATCTAAGATTCAAGAAGGGACTCCACGAAAGAATATCAAGACTTACTAATTATTATACATTTTTTTATCGTACATCTTATGTTACCTACATACACTAAAGTAAGGACTACTTAATTCTAACGAGAATCAGATTAAATAGGTCGATCAAAAATCAATTTAGGAGTTGTATTATGGATAAAATCTCTTCATTCTTTCATAGAATGATACAAAGCAAGGCTGCAGGGTTTAGGTCAAAAATAAACATTAGGTAAGGTAGGTATCCAATAAATATTTATCTATCGATAATTTTATGGTATATTCGGGCGTCCTTTGCTTAAAAAAAAAAAAAGAGTAACAAAAGGAATAAAAAATCTTCCTATTCCCGCTTCTTCTATTCAGGACATCATTCCCGTACTCTTTCTTTTTAAGGAAAAAAGGGCTATAGTATCTCGTATTTTTAATGCTCTCTAATTCTACCAGAATTCCTATAAGAATTTGTTAGGAGTAAATTCCTTGAACTGATTGATCCATGGCCTTAGGGCGGAATCCCTTTTTGACTCTGTACCCTTGATTCCACTATGATTATTGATCAATAGTAGAATAATCCCTTCATAGAAATAGGAGACATAATTTAGATGGATATAGTAAGTCTCGCTTGGGCTGCTTTAATGGTAGTCTTTACATTTCTCTTTCACTAGTAGTATGGGGAAGGAGTGGACTCTAGGGATACTACTAATTGATTAAGTAATCAAATTGTTGTATCAATTCTTTTCTTTAATGGATCATTTTGCATTAATCATTTTGTCAAACGTTATTCTTTAATCTTTTTCTTTAGTTTTGTTTCACTCCTGTAAGAAACTCTTGTATTGTAAGTTGTAATGTAAGAAAGAGCCATTATACCAATTCAGAATTTCTACTAGAAATGACGAATGGTTAAAAAAAGTTCTATACATAAGAAAATTAGACTTTCTTCCACGGAACTATTCACGGCATATCACACATTTTCCATTTCCTTTTACTTTTTACTATAGTCTATTCTTCATATTATTTTTCTTTCCTTCCATGGATTCTTTGGTCAAGAATTGTCTTAGATTTTTTTATTTTGACCTGATTGAAATTAAGTGGATGCAATGAAAAAAGAAATTGAATTAGACTACTTAACTATTTCAATCTACTAATCTATTCTATGTAGATTCAAAGATAATATAATAGAAAGAATCTAAAGTGTCGTAGAAAAAACTATATGTAGTTCTTTCTACCACACTTTAAGATTCCAACCAGATCCTTTCATTTAAGACTTGGATTTTTTTTATTTAATCCCTTTTTAATTTCTTCAATGATTAATTGGAATTCCAATTAATTATTTTGGCTGACTGTTTTTACATAAATAATAAGTAAAAAAGAAGTAGGAACTAGAATGAACAGTGCAGTAGCAATAAATGCGAGAATATTGACTTCCATAACCTCTTTATTTTTTATTTTCACAATAACTCGGGATGTAATCCCATGGAGAGGAAAAAGGGGTATCTTGTAAATTCAAGGGTAGGGCTTGCATTCTGATAATACTGAATCAATTCAATATTATGAATATCGGATCTATCAAATCAATTCATGGATGAGAGTTATATTTCACGGATGAGAGTTATATAGTATAACATAGGAAGATCCTCTATCCACACTAAGACCAAAATGGGTTTTTTGATTGGATTAGGAATTCCCTCTTTTTTAATCCTTTTCTACTTTTTCTTTTCTATATCTCTAACCCACGAGCTTTCTTAATCTTATACTTTCTTAATCTTATACAATTTCCCTTCCTTTTTCTTATAGTTATACATACAATTATGTATGTATTATATGACCAACTTTCACTTTCTATGGGTCACATAGACATCCAAATAAGCAGTAGAAGTGAGATGGGGAAAAGAGGTCTGAAATAAAAAGGGAATACGATTTATGTATGGATTCCGGTAAAATACCGGTACTCTATTCCATAAGAGTGGAATAGGAAATTAAGATGAGGATGGTATCATCATAAAGAAAGATAGAGTAATATAATATCCTAAATTCTACTAATCCACATATCGTATGTGTGTCTTTCTTTATCGATTGGGAGTAGTGAAAAAAAAATTCCTATATGCCCTCCCTCCCTCTTTAATGAGAGATGCAAAATAAAAAAGTGAAGTAAGGGTGCCCTGTGGGTATTTGATCTTGCTCCCTGCCCCTTTTTTTCATGGAAAAAGGAAATATCAATTTCTCCATTCATTGAACCCTAGTTCGGGACTGACGGGGCTCGAACCCGCAGCTTCCGCCTTGACAGGGCGGTGCTCTGACCAATTGAACTACAATCCCGCGGGGTGTATGGCATACCCATTCTTAAATAGAACCATAAGAAGATTCGATTCGTCTTTCGTACTCTAAGAAATAGACGAATCATATACTACATACCCACATATTATATTATACGTGGGTATAGTGAGAGTGACATAACTAGTATGTCGTGATTTTTTATCACTAAAAATGGATAATAATCCAGCCTTCAATAAGAAAAACTCTTTTGTTTGTAAGAAAGGAATGAGAGAGATATGGATTAGAAAAAAAATTTCCCTTTTTTCTTTATCTTTTATTTCTATAGATCAGACATTTTATTTTATGGAAGAAAAACAAAAGGATTTAGTTCATACTCACGAAGCCCTAGATTTTTGGTTTGGGCCGAGCTGGATTTGAACCAGCGTAGACATTGTCAACGAATTTACAGTCCGTCCCCATTAACCACTCGGGCATCGACCCAGGAAGAATTTATTCTAGGGTTTTTGCTAATCTATGATTAACCTCCTTTCATAATACTCCCTACCCCCAGGGGAAGTCGAATCCCCGCTGCCTCCTTGAAAGAGAGATGTCCTGAACCACTAGACGATAGGGGCATCACTAGACGATAGGGCCATATACAACCGCTCGTGATTATACTATAATCATAGTATGAGCAGTTTTTTGGAATTGTCAATATACTCGAAAAGTATAAATAGATCCAAAGCAAAGAGTTTTTCCAACTTTTCTGTTATGTTTTCATCTAGGATTTTTTTTAGTTGATCGTTATAGATTAATTCTCCGTGCTTCATTTAGTGTTCATACCAAAAATGCATCCATCCCGCACTAAGTCATAAAATTCTCTAAAAATATAGAGAAAGTTTCAAAAACAAAGAAAAAAAGTGAATCAATTTAGTAGAAAAGTACTCTATCAGATTCGAACCAACGACTTACGTCTTAGCACGAGATTACTCTACCACTAATTTAAAAAGCCCTTTATCGGATTTGAACCGATGACTTATGCCTTACCATGGCATTACTCTACCACTGAGTTAAAAGGGCTTTTTATTTAATTCAAAAATTAGCCACTTGGATTTCCCATTATGGGTCTACTGCATAATGTACATATTATATATATAATATATAGAGATAGAGAGAGAGACATTATGTAGAGATTGTATATGTATATATCGATATCTTGAGAGCTCAAAATAAAATTAATAAAAAAAAACATACCCTACATAACATATCCAACTCTTCTTGGTTCAGGGTTTTCCGTTTCCGAAGACTAGTAAAATAGGCGGATTCTGGAACCCCAAGGATTCAACGGTATATGGATATGGAAAATATAAGATTTCCGATCCTAGCGGGAAAAGGCGGGGAACAGATACCCAATAGGATATAGGATCCTTGGGAGGAACTTTTGGTAATGGCCTTGATCCTCTATGCTATTTTTTATGTGTTCTTAGTTCTATTGAACTTTTTGCATTCTTTTAAACAAGAATCTAATAAACTAGAATTGAGTCAGTGGAAAAAAGGAGAGAGAGGAAAGTGTTAAATGGAGAGAGTCGACTAATCAGAGACTTTTAGGATCTTCTTTACATCAGGTAAATCTGTCGGCCCTGTCCGTTTTTTTCTTTAAGTTACGACTCTTTGCTGCTTACTTCTATCAAGCCATAGGGAAAGTCTATGATGAATTTGGAAAACTCATCTCACTCTTACTCTATGGCTCGGACTTAATGGGGGAAGAAAACATCTTCCATAATTTCTTTTTTGTTCAATTCTGGACAAAAAAGAAAAGGAAAAAAGGAATTTATAGGGACAGTGTTACCCCCTATATCCCCTAGTTTATATTGTAGGAATAATAAAACAATTTAGCAGTCTGACACACTTACGTCCTTGCAAAGTAAATAATTATTATTGTAGTCGTAACCGTAGAATAGGATCCTAATCAAAATAAATACATTTGGTTCAGGCGCTATTAGCATGGTAAGAAAAGATTTTTTTTACAGACCAGAGGGGCTATCTAAATCCTAAAGTAAAGGCGAGCGATCGAAGTAGAAGTACCAACGGCTCAGTGTCATGAACCTTCTCCATCTGATTCAATAAGGGGGAATTAGCCTTCTTGTCAAATGGCTATCCTTGACAAAGGGTACCATTTATACCATAATCTACAATGTAGCGGGTATAGTTTAGTGGTAAAAGTGTGATTCGTTCTATTAATAACTGAATTTGAAATGATATACTTAAGGCATCCTTAAGTTTTTTATTTTTATATTCCGATGAAAACTTTAGTTCTTATAAAGGATTAAATCCTTTTCCTCTCAATAGCATATTGAGGAAGAATATACATTCTGGCGATTTGTATCCAAAGACTAATTTAAATTGCATCCAAAATAAAAATAGGATTATGAGTACAGAGTCGCGAAGCATAATTTTGCATTGGATTAAGTATTCCAATTTTGAAAATATGAGTAAAGGATCTATGGATGAAGATACAAAAAAGTTGATTTCCAATCGTAACTAAATCTTCTTAAAATAAGGAATAAGGAAGCCAAATAGCTAAAAAACGATAGTTTTGGTTTACTAGAACCATCCGCATATTGTTTCAGCTCGGTGGAAACCCAATTCTTTTCCTCAGGATCTCTTGAATGAAATTAGGGAACGAAGTAAGTAGATTAGATGAATTTAGATAGAATTTCTATCTCCTACTCTATAAGGATCATCTAGAAAGCGGAGAGCTTTGGTTCCATTCAAATAGAAAAGCTGACATAGATGTTAAGTGGTGAGAATATCCATAAAGGAGCCGAATGAAATCAAAATTTCATGTTCGGTTTTGAATTAGAGACGTTAAAAATAATCAACCAACGTCGACTATAACCCCTAGCCTTCCAAGCTAACGATGCGGGTTCGATTCCCGCTACCCGCTCCATTCTGTATAAAAGGAGTATTCTATTTGTCTAGACATGTTAGAGGCTTGTATTCAAGCCTTTTTTGTCCACCAGTTTCTGGTACTCCAGAGCGGAGTAGAGCAGTTTGGTAGCTCACGAGGCTCATAACCTTGAGGTCACGGGTTCGATTCCCGTCTCCGCACTTAGCAGTCTGTATAAAAGGACTATTCTATTTCTCTAGATATGTATGGTAGAGGGGCGTATCCAACCCTTTTTTATTCATTAGTTCCCGGCCCTAGAGGGCAAAATTGAGCAGTTTGCGAAGTCACTTGCCTTCAAAAAAAGAAGGCGCAAGGCCTCTCCCTACCCTGCAGAAAATAAAAATGAAACGAAAGGGACAGTCTACCTCTCCCTTCCCTTTAAAAAAAGTTTGCCCGTTGTTTGTCTCAGTTAATACCCAATTTTTGGAGCTCTGTTGGCGAGTTCTATTTCTGCCTCTGGAGCGCCCTCTTTTTTTGAGTGGGATGCAAAGGAAGGGTAAGATAGTAAGGGATACGGCACTAGACTAACACCTAATTAATACTTAATTTAATATAAGTAGTTAAACAGTTAACTAGACTAAACTTTTTATCATAGTACTTTGATAAATTAAGCGGGCGAGCGGCGGGAATCGAACCCGTATCTTCTCCTTGGCAAGGAGATATTTTACCATTGAACTACGCTCGCTACGGTATATATTTTATAGCGTATATCCGCCTGGGTCGACCTTCTATGTCTGGGTCGACCGTTTCATTTCATTTTCTATTATATTAGAGTTTTCCTTTTTTTATTATCTGTCAATGAATATTCTAATGGGAATGGAATTTCATAATACTGAAAGAGAAGAGCTAGCAATTCGGAACGCAAATTGCGTTTTAATACGTCTCACTATTCTAATTTTTTAGAAGAAATGGCCTTTATTATTTCTTTTTTATGGGGTTAATAAATATTAACCAAATTTCATTTAAGAAATGAGAGAATTCAGAATAGCTACGAGAAAGACTAGTCCAATCCATAATGATGTACCGGAAAATACAACATTTTTATTATTTGACCAACCATCAGGAGAAGCAAATACAAGGGGTACACTAATTACTAAGACTGAGGAAGTCGCAATTAATGCAAAAACAGCTAATTGGAAAGCAATAGTCATATTTCTAATCCTCCAAGCTACCATCAAATAAAGTTGACTACATATTTGATCCCTCACTTAAACCAAAATTGTAAAAAAATACAAGAAGTAGGAGGGGTTTAATCATGAATCCATTGATTCTTCTCTTTAATTCAAATTTATTACTTAAACCGCTTTTTTATTTGGATATGGGGGTGAGAAGAGATTATTTACTCTTTATTTCACAAGCGGGTATAGCGGATCCTGTATCCGTGTATACAGTATACAGAGATATATCGAAAAGGAACTTGTATCTGATATCTTTCTAGAGGCTAATAAATCTTTTTATTTTTTATATGGCTATGTTCTATTTGTAGGAGTAAAATAAGGATTAGGCTGTGGAGAGATGGCTGAGTGGTTGATAGCTCCGGTCTTGAAAACCGGTATAGTTCTAGGAACTATCGAGGGTTCGAATCCCTCTCTCTCCTTTTGCTTATTGAATACGTTTGTTTCTTTCATTTTTATTTATTTTTTTTTTCTGTCCCTTATCTTTCTTTCATAAAAAGGAATGAATGGCTCGGCTAGATGGAATAACCGAGCCAGAACAGAAAAAAAGTAGAACAGGTATAAATAAGAAAATCTTAGTTAAGAGGGTTCATGTAAAGAACAGGTTCCAAATCACGATCGATTCCCTTTTCAAAACCTGCTGCAGCAGCTCGGGCTCTTCCTGCATGCCATAAATGGCCCACAAAAAAGAAGAATCCTAGAACAAAATGAGAAGTTGATAACCAACTTCTAGGAGAGACATAATTAACTGCATTGATCTCGGTAGCTACGCCACCCACGGAATTTAAAGAGCCTAAAGGAGCGTGGGTCATATATTCTGCTGAGCGTCGTTCTTGCCAAGGTTGTATGTCTTTTTTCAACCTACTCAAGTCCAAACCGTTGGGGCCCCTTAGAGGTTCTAACCATGGAGCACGAAGGTCCCAAAAACGCATAGTTTCCCCTCCAAAGATAACCTCCCCAGTTGGGGAACGCATTAGATATTTACCTAAACCTGTGGGTCCTTGAGCGGATCCCACATTAGCTCCAAGACGCTGGTCTCTAACTAGAAAAGTAAATGCTTGAGCTTGAGAAGCTTCTGGCCCGGTGGGTCCATAAAACTCACTCGGATAAGCTGTATTATTGAACCATACAAAACAACAAGCGATAAAACCAAAGACAGATAAAGCAGCTAAACTATAAGACAAGTAAGCTTCTCCAGACCATACAAATGCACGGCGAGCCCATGCGAAGGGTTTGGTTAAAATATGCCAAATTCCGCCAAATACACAAATAAAACCCAACCATACATGCCCACCAATTATATCTTCTAAATCATCTACACTAACAATCCACCCTTCTCCACCAAAAGGAGATTTTAGTAAATAACCAAATATAACACTGGGACTAAGGGTCAAATTGGTAATTTTTCTTACATCTCCCCCCCCAGGGGCCCAGGTATCATATACACCGCCAAAATAAAGAGCCTTGAGTACTAGAAGAAAAGCACCTAGACCTAACAAAATTAAGTGAATACCCAAAATTGTAGTCATTTTATTTCTATCTTTCCAGACATAACCAAAGAATGGAAAAGATTCCTCAAGAGTCTCGGGTCCCAGAAGCGCGTGATAAATGCCACCGAAGCCTAAGACTGCGGAGGAAATTAGGTGAAGTACGCCAGATACAAAGTACGGAAAAGTATCTAGAACTTCCCCCCCTGGCCCTACTCCCCAACCTAGAGTAGCTAAGTGTGGAAGTAAAATCAACCCTTGTTCATACATGGGCTTTTCTGGTACGAAATGGGCCACTTCAAATAGGTTCATTGCTCCGGCCCAGAATACGATTAATCCGGCATGAGCTACATGAGCTCCAAGCAGTTTACCGGACAAATTGATAAGTCTGGCATTCCAGCCCACCAAGCAAAGCCGGTGGTTTCTTGGTCACGACCAGCTAAAACGAAAGTTCCATTAAAGAGCGTTTCCACGTGGTAGAACCTCCTCAGGGAATATAAGATTTTCATGAGGCTGATCCTGAGCTGCCATCCACGCACGAATACCCTCGTTTAAAAGAATATTTTTGGTGTAGAAAGTCTCAAATTCAGGATCTTCCGCTGCACGGATTTCCTGGGAAACAAAGTCATAGGCACGTAAGTTCAGAGCCAAGCCAACTACGCCAATAGCACTCATCCATAAACCGGTGACGGGTACAAATAGCATAAAGAAATGTAACCAACGTTTATTGGAAAAAGCAACACCAAAGATTTGGGACCAAAAGCGGTTAGCAGTGACCATTGAATAAGTTTCTTCAGCTTGAGTTGGGTTAAAAGCACGGAAGGTATTTGCACCATCACCGTCCTCAAATAGAGTGTTTTC
>NW_028259629.1:0-32358 GCF_056163025.1 Triticum urartu | reverse complement strand
TATGAATCGGAGACTTAATCTTGATATTCCTCAGAACAATACATTCTTGTTACCACGAGATGTATTGGCCGCTACGGATCATTTGATTGGAATGAAATTTGGAACGGGTATACTTGACGATGACGATATGAATCACTTGAAAAATAAACGTATTCGTTCGGTTGCGGATCTGTTACAAGATCAATTCGGATTGGCTCTTGGTCGTTTACAACATGCAGTTCAAAAAACTATTCGTAGAGTATTCATACGTCAATCGAAACCGACTCCCCAAACTTTGGTAACTCCAACTTCAACTTCAATTTTATTAATAACTACTTATGAGACCTTTTTGGCACATACCCGTTATCTCAAGTTTTTGATCAAACGAATCCATTGACACAAACTGTTCATGGGCGAAAAGTGAGTTGTTTAGGTCCTGGAGGGTTGACGGGGAGAACCGCAAGTTTTCGGAGCCGAGATATTCATCCGAGTCACTATGGGCGTATTTGTCCAATTGACACGTCTGAAGGAATCAATGTTGGACTTACTGGATCCTTAACAATTCATGCGAGAATTGATCACTTGTGGGGATCCATAGAGAGTCCGTTTTATGAAATATCTGCTGAGAAAGCAAAAGAAAAAAAAGAGAGACAGGTGGTTTATCTATCACCAAATAGAGATGAATATTATATGATAGCAGCAGGAAATTCTTTGTCCTTGAATCAAGGTATTCAGGAAGAACAGGTTGTTCCGGCTAGATACCGTCAAGAATTCTTGACTATTGCATGGGAACAGATTCATGTTAGAAGTATTTTTCCTTTCCAATATTTTTCTATTGGGGGTTCTCTCATTCCTTTTATTGAGCACAATGATGCGAATCGGGCTTTAATGAGTTCTAATATGCAGCGCCAAGCAGTTCCGCTTTCTCGGTCCGAGAAATGCATTGTTGGAACTGGATTGGAACGCCAAACAGCTCTAGATTCGAGGGTTTCCATTATAGCCGAACGCGAGGGAAAGATCATTTCTACTGATAGTCATAAGATACTTTTATCAAGTAGTGGGAAGACTATAAGTATTCCTTTAGTTAACCACCGTCGCTCTAACAAAAATACTTGTATGCACCAAAAACCCCGGGTTCCACGGGGTAAATCCATTAAAAAAGGACAAATTTTAGCAGAAGGAGCTGCTACAATTGGGGGCGAACTTGCTTTAGGAAAAAACGTATTAGTAGCTTATATGCCATGGGAAGGTTACAATTTTGAAGACGCAGTACTAATTAGCGAACGTTTGGTATATGAAGATATTTATACCTCTTTTCACATCCGGAAATATGAAATTCAGACGGATACGACAAGCCAGGGCTCCGCTGAAAAAATCACTAAAGAAATACCACATCTAGAAGAACATTTACTCCGCAATTTGGACAGAAATGGAGTTGTTAGGTTGGGATCCTGGGTAGAAACTGGTGATATTTTAGTAGGTAAATTAACGCCTCAGATAGCGAGCGAATCATCTTATATCGCGGAAGCTGGATTATTACGGGCCATATTTGGCCTTGAGGTTTCCACTTCAAAAGAAACTTCTCTGAAATTACCTATAGGTGGAAGAGGGCGCGTTATCGATGTGAAATGGATCCAAAGGGACCCGCTCGACATAATGGTTCGTGTATATATTTTACAGAAACGTGAAATCAAAGTTGGGGATAAAGTAGCCGGAAGACATGGGAATAAAGGGATCATTTCCAAAATTTTTGCCTAGGCAAGATATGCCCTATTTGCAAGATGGAACACCCGTTGATATGGTCTTCAATCCCTTAGGAGTACCCTCCCGAATGAATGTGGGACAAATATTTGAAAGCTCGCTCGGATTAGCGGGGGATCTGCTAAAGAAACATTATAGAATAGCACCCTTTGATGAGAGATATGAGCAAGAGGCTTCAAGAAAACTTGTGTTTTCAGAATTATATGAAGCCAGTAAAGAAACAAAAAATCCATGGGTATTTGAACCCGAGTACCCGGGAAAAAGCAGAATATTTGATGGAAGAACAGGCGACCCCTTTGAGCAACCTGTTCTAATAGGGAAGTCCTATATCTTAAAATTAATTCATCAAGTTGATGAGAAAATTCATGGGCGTTCTACTGGGCCCTACTCACTTGTTACACAACAACCGGTTAGAGGAAGAGCCAAGCAAGGGGGACAACGAGTAGGAGAAATGGAAGTTTGGGCTTTAGAAGGATTTGGTGTTGCTCATATTTTACAAGAGATACTTACTTATAAATCTGACCATCTTATAGCTCGCCAAGAAATACTTAATGCTACGATCTGGGGAAAAAGAATACCTAATCATGAGGATCCTCCAGAATCTTTTCGAGTGCTCGTTCGAGAACTACGATCTTTGGCTCTAGAACTGAATCATTTCCTTGTATCTGAAAAGAACTTCCAGGTTAATAGGGAGGAAGTTTGATCGGAATAAATATAAATTCTTTTCTTATTTCTATTTTATGATTGACCAATATAAACATCAACAACTTCAAATTGGACTCGTTTCCCCTCAACAAATAAAGGCTTGGGCTAACAAAAACCTACCTAATGGAGAAGTCGTTGGCGAAGTCACAAGGCCCTCTACTTTTCATTATAAAACCGATAAACCAGAAAAAGATGGATTGTTTTGCGAAAGAATCTTTGGACCCATAAAAAGCGGGATTTGCGCTTGTGGCAATTCTCGAGCGAGCGGAGCTGAAAACGAAGACGAAAGATTTTGCCAAAAATGCGGGGTCGAATTTGTGGATTCTCGGATACGAAGATATCAAATGGATACATCAAACTCGCATGTCCCGTGACTCATGTGTGGTATTTGAAAGGTCTTCCTAGTTATATCGCGAATCTTTTAGATAAACCTCTTAAGAAGTTGGAGGGCCTAGTATACGGCGATTTCTCTTTTGCTAGGCCCAGCACTAAAAAACCCACTTTTTTACGATTACGAGGTTTATTCGAAGAGGAAATTGCATCCTGTAACCACAGCATTTCTCCCTTTTTTTCTACCCCAGGCTTTGCAACATTTCGAAATCGGGAAATTGCGACAGGAGCAGGTGCTATTAGAGAACAATTAGCAGATTTGGATTTGCGAATTATTATAGAGAATTCTTTGGTCGAATGGAAGGAATTAGAAGACGAGGGGTATAGTGGAGATGAGTGGGAAGATAGAAAAAGACGAATAAGAAAAGTTTTTTTGATTAGACGCATGCAATTGGCGAAACATTTTATTCAAACAAATGTAGAACCAGAATGGATGGTTTTGTGCTTATTACCGGTTCTTCCTCCCGAATTGAGACCTATTGTTTATAGGTCTGGAGATAAAGTAGTGACTTCAGACATTAATGAACTTTATAAGAGAGTTATCCGTCGGAACAACAATCTTGCCTATCTATTAAAAAGAAGTGAATTAGCGCCAGCAGATTTAGTAATGTGCCAGGAAAAATTGGTACAAGAAGCCGTGGATACACTTCTTGATAGTGGGTCCCGCGGGCAACCGACGAGGGATGGTCACAATAAAGTATACAAATCACTTTCAGATGTAATTGAAGGTAAAGAGGGAAGGTTTCGCGAGACTCTGCTTGGGAAACGGGTCGATTACTCGGGGCGTTCTGTCATTGTTGTGGGTCCTTCGCTTTCATTACATCAATGTGGATTACCTCTAGAGATAGCAATAAAGCTTTTTCAGCTATTTGTAATTCGCGATTTAATCACGAAACGCGCCACTTCTAATGTAAGGATTGCTAAAAGGAAAATTTGGGAAAAAGAACCCATTGTATGGGAAATACTTCAAGAAGTTATGCGGGGACATCCTGTACTGTTAAATAGAGCACCTACCCTGCATAGATTAGGCATACAGGCCTTTCAACCCACTTTAGTAGAGGGGCGTACTATTTCTTTACACCCATTAGTGTGTAAGGGTTTCAATGCGGACTTTGATGGAGATCAAATGGCTGTTCATCTACCTTTATCCTTGGAAGCTCAGGCAGAAGCCCGTTTACTTATGTTTTCTCATATGAATCTCTTATCTCCCGCTATTGGGGATCCTATTTGCGTACCAACCCAAGACATGCTTATCGGGCTTTATGTATTAACGATTGGAAAGCGTCGAGGTATTTGTGCAAATAGATATAATAGTTGCAGAAACTACCCAAATCTAAAAGTAAATTACAATAATAATAATAATTTTAAATATAGGAAAGATAAAGAACCCCATTTTTCTAGTTCTTATGATGCACTGGGAGCTTATAGACAAAAACTAATCAGTTTAGATAGTCCCTTGTGGCTACGATGGAACCTGGATCAACGCGTCATTGGGTCAAGAGAAGTTCCGATTGAAGTTCAATATGAATCTTTGGGGACTTATCATGAGATTTATGCCCACTATCTAATAATGGGAAATAGAAAAAAAGAAATTCGTTCGATATACATTCGAACCACTCTTGGTCATATTTCTTTTTATAGAGAAATAGAGGAAGCCATACAAGGATTTAGTCAGGCCTATTCATACACTACCTAAACAAGAAAGTTAGATTCGGCGATGCCCCTCCCCTTTCGGGGGGCATTCCGATTTCCCTAGTATCATCATTATTTGCCACGCGAATCCAGATTGAGATTGAGGCAATTAAGTTAATTAAATTTTCGAATCACTGACTCAGGCCCATTGTCGAATCCTACTCAGCAATTGTCGAATCCTACTCAGCCGAAAAGGGGGTACTTATGTATGGCGGAACGGGCCAATCTGGTCTTTCATAATAAAGAGATAGACGGAACTGGTATGAAACGACTTATTAGCAGATTAATAGATCATTTTGGAATGGGATATACATCCCATATACTGGATCAACTAAAGACTCTGGGCTTCCATCAAGCCACTACTACATCGATTTCGTTAGGAATCGAGGATCTTTTAACAATACCCTCTAAGGGATGGTTAGTCCAAGACGCGGAACAACAGAGTTTTCTTTTGGAGAAACACTATTATTATGGGGCTGTACACGCGGTAGAAAAATTACGCCAATCTGTTGAGATATGGTATGCGACAAGTGAATATTTGAAACAAGAAATGAATTCAAATTTTCGGATAACGGATCCTTCTAATCCAGTCTATCTAATGTCTTTTTCAGGAGCCAGAGGAAATGCATCTCAAGTACACCAATTAGTAGGTATGAGAGGATTAATGTCGGACCCTCAAGGACAAATGATTGATTTACCTATTCAAAGCAATTTACGCGAGGGACTTTCTTTGACAGAATATATAATTTCCTGCTATGGAGCCCGCAAAGGGGTTGTAGATACTGCTGTGCGAACAGCAGATGCTGGATATCTTACACGTAGACTTGTTGAAGTAGTTCAACATATTATTGTGCGTAGAAGAGATTGTGGTACTATCCGAGGTATTTCTGTAAGTCCTCAAAATGGGATGACGGAAAAACTTTTTGTCCAAACACTAATTGGTCGTGTATTAGCAGACGATATATATATCGGTTCACGATGCATTGCCGCGCGAAATCAAGATATTGGAATTGGATTAGTCAATCGATTCATAACTGCCTTTCGAGCACAACCATTTCGAGCACAACCAATATATATTAGAACCCCCTTTACTTGCCGAAGCACTTCTTGGATCTGTCAATTATGCTATGGCCGGAGTCCTACTCATAGTGATCTGGTCGAATTGGGAGAAGCCGTAGGTATTATTGCAGGTCAATCAATTGGGGAGCCAGGGACTCAACTAACATTAAGAACTTTTCATACTGGCGGAGTATTCACAGGGGGTACTGCCGACCTTGTACGATCCCCTTCGAATGGAAAAATAAAATTCAATGAGAATTTGGTTCACCCCACACGTACCCGTCATGGGCAGCCTGCTTTTCTATGTTATATAGACTTGCATGTAACTATTCAGAGTCAAGATATTCTATATAGTGTGAATATTCCCTCAAAAAGCTTGATTCTAGTGCAAAATGATCAATATGTAAAATCCGAACAAGTAATTGCGGAGATTCGTGCCGGAACGTCCACTTTACATTTTAAAGAAAGGGTACAAAAGCATATTTATTCTGAATCAGACGGCGAAATGCACTGGAGTACTGATGTTTACCATGCGCCCGAATATCAATATGGTAATCTTCGCCGATTACCAAAAACAAGCCATTTATGGATATTGTCAGTAAGTATGTGCAGATCCAGTATAGCGTCTTTTTCACTCCACAAGGATCAAGATCAAATGAATACTTATGGTAAAAAAGATAGGGAAATTCTTGATTATTCAACGTCGGATCGAATCATGTCCAATGGCCATTGGAATTTTATCTATCCTTCTATTTTTCAAGATAATTCAGATTTGTTGGCGAAAAAGCGAAGAAATAGGTTCGTCATTCCATTACAATATCATCAAGAACAAGAGAAAGAACTAATATCCTGTTTTGGGATTTCGATTGAAATCCCCCTTATGGGTGTTTTACGTAGAAATACTATTTTTGCTTATTTTGACGATCCCCGATACAGAAAAGATAAAAAGGGTTCAGGAATTGTTAAATTTAGATATAGGACCCTAGAAGAAGAATATAGGACTCGAGCGGAAGACTCAGAAGAGGAATATGAGACCCTAGAAGACGAATACAGGACCCGAGAGGACGAATATGAATATGAAACCCTAGAAGAATCTAAATATGGAATCCTAGAAGACGAATACGAATATGAAACCCTAGAAGACGAATATGGGAGCCCAGAAAACGAATATGGGAACCCAGAGAACGAATATAGGACTTTAGAGAAAGACTCAGAAGAGGAATATGGGAGCCCAGAGAGCAAATATAGGACCCAAGAGGACGAATATGGAACTCTAGAGGAAGACTCAGAAGACGAATATGGCAGCCCCGGGGAAAGCGCAGAGGAAAAATATGGTACTTTAGAGGAAGACTCAGAAGAAGATTCAGAGGACGAATACGAGAGCCCAGAGGAAGATTCCATCTTAAAAAAAGAGGGTTTGATTGAGCATCGAGGAACAAAAGAATTTAGTCTAAAATACCAAAAAGAAGTAGATCGGTTTTTTTTCATTCTTCAAGAACTTCATATCTTGCCGAGATCTTCATCCCTAAAGATACTTGACAATAGTATTATTGGAGTGAATACACAACTCACAAAAAATACAAGAAGTCGACTAGGCGGACTGGTCCGAGTGAAGAGAAAAAAAAGCCATACGGAACTCAAAATATTTTCCGGAGATATTCATTTTCCTGAAGAGGCGGATAAGATATTAGGTGGCTGTTTGATACCGCCAGAAAGACAAAAAAAAGATTCTAAGGAATCAAAAAAAAGGAAAAATTGGGTCTATGTTCAACGGAAAAAAATTCTCAAGAGCAAGGAAAAGTATTTTGTTTCCGTTCGCCCTACAGTGGCATATGAAATGGACGAAGGAAGAAATTTAGCAACACTTTTCCCGCAGGATCTCTTGCAAGAAGAAAATAATCTCCAAATTCGACTTGTCAATTTTATTTCTCATGAAAATAGCAAGTTAACTCAAAGAATTTATCACACAAATAGTCAATTTGTTAGAACTTGCTTAGTAGTGAATTGGGAACAAGAAGAAAAAGAAAAGGCTGGTGCTTCCCTTGTTGAGGTAAGAGCAAATGATCTTATTCGCGATTTCCTAAGAATTGAGTTAGTCAAGTCCACTATTTCGTATACACGAAAAAGGTATGGTAGGACAAGTGCAGGACCGATTCCCCATAATAGGTTAGATCGCGCCAATATCAATTCTTTTTATTCCAAGGCGAAGATTGAATCACTTAGCCAACATCCAGAAGCTATTGGCACTTTGTTGAATCGAAATAAAGAATACCACTCTTTGATGATTTTGTCGGCATCCAACTGTTCTCGAATTGGTTTATTCAAGAATTCAAAACATCCCAATGCGATAAAAGAATGGAATCCTAGAATTCCTATTCGAGAAATTTTTGGGCCCTTAGGCGCTATTGTAGCTAGTATATCGCATTTTTCTTCATCTTACTATTTACTAACGCATAATAAAATCCTGTTAAAAAAATATTTGTTCGTTGACAATTTAAAACAAACCTTCCAAGTACTTCAAGAACTTAAATACTCTTTAATAGATGAAAATAAAAGGATTTCTAATTTCGATAGTAACATAATGTTGGATCCATTCCTTTTGAATTGTCACTTTGTCCATCATGATTCTTGGGAAGAGACATTGGCAATAATTCACCTTGGACAATTTATTTGTGAAAATGTATGTCTATTTAAATCGCACATAAAAAAATCCGGTCAAATTTTCATTGTAAATATGAATTCCTTTGTTATAAGAGCAGCTAAACCTTATTTGGCCACTACAGGAGCAACTGTTAATGGTCATTATGGAGAAATCCTTTACAAGGGAGATAGGTTAGTTACGTTTATATATGAAAAATCGAGATCTAGTGACATAACGCAAGGTCTTCCAAAAGTGGAACAAATCTTTGAAGCGCGTTCAATTGATTCATTATCCCCGAATCTCGAAAGGAGAATTGAGGATTGGAATGAGCGTATACCAAGAATTCTTGGGGTCCCTTGGGGATTCTTGATTGGAGCTGAGCTAACCATAGCCCAAAGTCGTATCTCTTTGGTTAATAAAATCCAAAAGGTTTATCGATCCCAAGGGGTACAGATCCATAATAGACATATAGAGATTATTATACGCCAAGTAACATCAAAAGTGCGGGTTTCCGAAGATGGAATGTCTAATGTTTTTTCGCCTGGGGAATTAATCGGACTATTGCGAGCGGAACGAGCAGGACGAGCTTTGGATGAATCGATCTATTATCGGGCAATCTTATTGGGAATAACAAGGGCTTCCCTGAATACCCAAAGTTTCATATCTGAAGCAAGTTTTCAAGAAACTGCTCGAGTTTTAGCAAAAGCTGCCCTACGAGGTCGCATTGATTGGTTGAAAGGCTTGAAAGAAAACGTAGTTCTGGGGGGGATTATACCTGTTGGTACCGGATTCCAAAAATTTGTGCATCGTTCCCCACAAGACAAGAACCTTTATTTCGAAATAAAAAAAAAAAATCTATTCGCGTCGGAAATGAGAGATTTTTTGTTTCTCCATACAGAATTAGTTTCTTCAGATTCTGACGTAACAAACAATTTTTATGAGACATAAGAACCCCCATAAAAATATTTTTTACTTTACTAGACTTTTGAACTTAGAACACTAACAGGTCAAATTTTAGATTTTTAAGATTTTTATTTTAATAAGTAAAACAAGTCAGTTAATTCATTAAGGTGGTTATGTTTATACCATGTATCAATGGCCAACTCTTATCTTAGTACAAGGTTCTCTCGGAACAATTATTATTTATTTCAAGCTATTTCGGATCTTTCTTAATCTTCAAAAAGAACTAAATTCCGTAATGGAATGGTAGGATTAAAAAAAAGGAAGTGTGGAAAAAATGACAAGAAGATATTGGAACATTAATTTGAAAGAGATGATAGAAGCAGGAGTTCATTTTGGTCATGGTATTAAGAAATGGAATCCTAAAATGGCCCCTTACATTTCGGCAAAGCGTAAAGGTACTCATATTATAAATCTCGCTAGAACGGCTCGTTTTTTATCAGAAGCTTGTGATTTAGTTTTTGATGCAGCAAGTCAGGGAAAAAGTTTCTTAATTGTTGGTACCAAAAAAAGAGCAACAGATTTAGTAGCATCAGCTGCAATAAGGGCTCGTTGTCATTATGTTAATAAAAAGTGGTTCAGTGGTATGTTAACGAATTGGTCGATTACGAAAACTAGACTTTCTCAATTTAGAGACTTAAGAGCAGAAGAAAAAATGGGAAAATTCCACCATCTCCCAAAAAGAGATGTGGCAATCTTGAAGAGAAAATTATCTACTTTGCAAAGGTATCTCGGCGGGATCAAATATATGACGAGATTGCCAGACATTGTGATCGTCCTTGATCAGCAAAAAGAGTATATAGCTCTTCGGGAATGTGCCATTTTGGGGATTCCTACTATTTCTTTAGTCGATACAAATTGTGACCCGGATCTCGCGAATATATCGATTCCAGCCAACGATGACACTATGACTTCAATTCGATTGATTCTTAACAAATTAGTATTTTCAATTTGTGAGGGCCGTTCTCTCTATATAAGAAATCGTTGATTAAGAATATATAGTGAATTCTTGGGCAACTGCGTAAATTTATGGAATCACTTACTTTACTATATCTTTTTTTTTGCATAGAATTTTTTTTGCATAGAAAAAAGAAGGGGAATATTGATATATATTAGAGGGTATTGATATATATTATGATCTGATGTGCTTTCTTGGTATCCTAAATATAAGATTAATACTTCAAGTTGCTGAGTTGAGAAAGAGATGGTTGAATCAAAAGAATTCCTTTTTTGAAGTTCAATTTTTATCAGAGGACAATATGAATATTATACCTTGTTCCATTAAAACACTCAAGGGGTTATACGATATATCGGGTGTAGAAGTAGGCCAACACTTCTATTGGCAAATAGGAGGTTTCCAAATTCATGCCCAAGTACTCATCACTTCTTGGGTCGTAATTACTATCTTGCTAGGTTCAGTTGTCATAGCTGTTCGGAATCCACAAACCATCCCGACCGACGGTCAGAATTTTTTTGAATATGTCCTTGAGTTTATTCGAGACTTGAGCAAAACTCAGATTGGAGAAGAATATGGTCCCTGGGTTCCCTTTATTGGAACTATGTTCCTTTTTATTTTTGTTTCGAATTGGTCGGGTGCTCTTTTACCTTGGAAAATTATAGAGTTACCCCATGGGGAATTAGCAGCGCCCACGAATGATATAAATACTACTGTTGCTTTAGCTTTACTCACGTCAGCGGCATATTTTTATGCTGGTCTTAGCAAAAAAGGATTGAGCTATTTCGAGAAATATATTAAACCAACTCCAATCCTTTTACCAATTAACATCCTAGAAGATTTCACAAAACCATTATCGCTTAGCTTTCGACTTTTCGGGAATATATTGGCGGATGAATTAGTCGTTGTTGTTCTTGTTTCTTTAGTCCCCTTAGTAATCCCTATACCGGTCATGTTTCTTGGATTATTTACAAGCGGTATTCAAGCTCTTATTTTTGCAACATTAGCCGCAGCCTATATAGGTGAATCCATGGAGGGTCATCATTGAATTGACTCTTTTTGGAAATAGTATTTTTTTTTTTTGCAGCTTAGCTCAATTCATGCATGGTTCCAGATAATCTGCTTGGTTGCAAAAAAATAGTTAGAAATGCGTATGAATATATAGCCTAGAGTTGTAGGAGAGAGAATAGAATAGACTATATTATGGAATTTTCAAAGTATATATGCATTAAGGAGGGTGGAGTCAGGCTAGATCTATACTATAATATCCTTAATGTCTATAAGTGGAGTCCTCTTTTATGCAGGTTTCCACTTTAAGCAATGATTTTAGAATCCGATTCAATAGAAAATGAGAAAATATGCAAACAAAATAGAAGAAACAAATGTATATATATAGGATATTATATTATATATTCCTAGGTTAGATTCATTATCTAATCCGATATATGGATATGGAATTCCCTTCTATGTAGTTCGGACAATTCACATTATCATTTCAATTTGATTTCAATTTGTACTTTTTAGTTACTTTACTTCTCCCCAATAGAGCTTAGAAGTAAGAATTTATTGGTTGATTGTATCCTTAACCATTTCTTTTTTTTGACACGAGGAACTACTCACCATGAATCCACTAATTGCTGCTGCTTCTGTTATTGCTGCTGGATTGGCCGTAGGGCTTGCTTCTATTGGACCTGGAGTTGGTCAAGGTACTGCTGCAGGACAAGCTGTAGAAGGTATTGCGAGACAGCCAGAAGCAGAAGGTAAAATACGAGGTACTTTATTGCTTAGTCTAGCTTTTATGGAAGCTTTAACAATTTATGGACTAGTTGTGGCACTAGCGCTTTTATTTGCGAACCCTTTTGTTTAATCTTAAAAAAAAAATTCTTTCGATTTCGATTAGATACTTTTTTCTTTTTTTAGTAAATTGGTATTTGCTTCCACAATTCCAATTATATCAATACTTTATTTAATTTACTCCTATTTATTACTCCTGGAATTATCTATTTATCGGGACAGATAATACCCCATTCTAGGAAGGGCTGAGTTGAGTATTATTAATTTAGAAGATATGCTCACCTTCTTATTTCCCGTCCTTAGTTTAGGAAAGTGGAAAGTTTTTTCCTTTTATTTTAGGAATTTTGGGAACAGAACATTTCAACAAAGGAAGTCTTTCACCGGTCAAACAAGACGTAAGACTTAATCTAAAAGAAATTACTAGATTGAATCTATTTGCATTAAAAAAACCGATCAAAAAAGGGCGAGCGAAGTAAGTGATCGAAAAACTTTGTTCTTTGTTCGTCCTATCTATAAGAGGAGAGCATATGAAAAATGTAACCCATTCTTTCGTTTTTTTAGCTCACTGGCCATCCGCTGGCAGTTTCGGGCTTAATACCGATATTTTAGCAACAAATCTAATAAATCTAACTGTAGTGGTTGGTGTTTTGATTTTTTTTGGAAAGGGAGTGTGTGCGAGTTGTCTATTTCAAGAATAGATTGGATCTATCCGGCTGCACTTTATAATATTTTTTAGTATTTTTCGGATAAATAAGAAAAGGGTGCACGATCTCGACGAATTACTTCTGAATAAATTCAGAAATCATATGGAAGAACCATAGCATTTCGCGACTCATTGGTAAATCAACTTTGATTCTCTATAAACCAAGAATGTGAGACCATTAACACGGTTAAAGCTAAACTGCTTGAAGTCCAGGCAAAAAGAGGTACTCTTTCTACAACTATATTAGTATTAGTACCAATTTAAACGGGAAATAGCTAATGTAAAATTTATCTGATATAGAACACTCATATCGATAAAATGGTTTGAACTATTTACTAGAAAAAAAAGGGGGCACCCTGCCCTTTTTTAACCAATGCCGAATCGACGACCTATGTATAAAAAAGAGAAATTTTTTGGATTTGAAGAAAAAAAAAATAAAAAAGAATTCTATTAATTTTCATTTTCCATTTATTTAGTTAGTTTTTCTTAATGAAATTGAAATTATTAACTAGAGGGCAAATAAAAATAAAGAAACAACTTTGCTGACCATGATATATTTTTATCTAGGCGGAAGAGTCCTCTTAATATTTATCTAGTCTTATATAGGTTTCGGTATATTGAAATATAAACATAAAAAAGAAGATAGAGGATAGGCTCATTACTTAAAAAAAAGATATGGAAATAGCTATAGAAAAAAAAAAAGGAGCGTGAGAGCCAAATGAATCGAAAGATTCATGTTTGGTTCGGGAAGAGATCATAAAAGTTGTAAACTTACAAAATAATCTACTTTCATTAAAAGATTTATTAGATAATCGAAAACAGAGGATCTTGAGTACTATTCGAAATTCAGAAGAATTGCGTAGAGGGACCATTGAGCAACTCGAAAAAGCTCGGATTCGATTACAGAAAGTCGAACTAGAAGCGGATGAGTATCGAATGAATGGATACTCTGAGATAGAACGAGAAAAAGCAAATTTGATTAATGCTACTTCTATTAGTTTGGAACAATTGGAAAAGTCTAAAAACGAAACCCTTTATTTTGAAAAACAAAGGGCAATGAATCAGGTCCGACAGCGGGTTTTCCAACAGGCCGTACAAGGAGCTCTAGGAACTCTGAATAGTTGTTTGAATACCGAGTTACATTTCCGTACGATTCGTGCTAATATTGGCATTCTCGGGTCCCTGGAATGGAAGAAATAATTAAATTAATTAGGCCTTGAACTTCTACTTTCGTTTAGAATTTAGGCATTATTTTTCCCCTTGCTTCCGAAAAAAGAGTCAAGAAACACTAATGGCAACCCTTCGAGTCGACGAAATTCATAAAATTCTCCGCGAACGTATTGAACAATATAATAGGAAAGTAGGGATTGAGAATATAGGTCGCGTAGTTCAAGTGGGGGATGGGATTGCTCGTATTATAGGTCTTGGTGAAATAATGTCAGGTGAATTAGTCGAATTTGCAGAAGGTACTAGGGGTATTGCTCTGAATTTGGAATCCAAAAATGTTGGGATTGTATTAATGGGCGATGGGTTGATGATACAAGAGGGAAGTTTTGTAAAAGCAACAGGAAGAATTGCTCAGATACCCGTGAGTGAGGCTTACTTGGGTCGTGTTGTAAATGCTCTGGCTAAACCTATTGATGGGAAAGGCGAAATTATAGCTTCCGAATCTCGCTTAATTGAATCTCCTGCTCCAAGTATAATTTCCAGGCGTTCCGTATACGAACCTCTTCAAACAGGGCTTATTGCTATCGATTCGATGATCCCTATAGGGCGCGGTCAGCGAGAGTTAATTATTGGGGACAGACAGACTGGCAAAACAGCAGTAGCCACAGATACAATTCTCAATCAAAAAGGGCAAGGTGTAATATGTGTTTATGTAGCTATCGGTCAAAGAGCATCCTCCGTAGCTCAAGTAGTAACTACTTTCCATGAGGAGGGGGCCATGGAATACACTATTGTAGTAGCTGAAATGGCGGATTCACCTGCTACATTACAATACCTCGCTCCTTATACGGGAGCAGCCCTGGCTGAGTATTTTATGTACCGCGAACGGCATACTTTAATAATTTATGATGATCTCTCCAAACAGGCACAAGCTTATCGCCAAATGTCCCTTCTATTAAGAAGACCTCCCGGACGTGAGGCTTATCCAGGGGATGTTTTTTATTTGCATTCACGCCTTTTAGAAAGAGCCGCTAAATTAAATTCTCTTTTAGGCGAAGGAAGTATGACCGCTTTACCAATAGTTGAGACTCAATCTGGAGACGTTTCCGCCTATATTCCTACTAATGTAATCTCCATTACAGATGGACAAATATTCTTATCTGCGGATCTATTCAATGCCGGAATTCGACCCGCTATTAATGTGGGTATTTCTGTTTCCAGAGTAGGATCCGCGGCTCAAATTAAAGCCATGAAACAAGTAGCTGGCAAATCAAAATTGGAACTAGCGCAATTCGCAGAGTTACAAGCCTTTGCACAATTCGCCTCTGCTCTCGATAAAACAAGTCAGAATCAATTGGCAAGGGGTCGACGATTAAGGGAATTGCTTAAACAATCCCAGGCAAATCCTCTCCCAGTGGAAGAGCAGATAGCTACTATTTATACCGGAACAAGAGGATATCTTGATTCGTTAGAAATTGAACAGGTAAATAAATTTCTGGATGAGTTACGTAAACATCTAAAAGATACTAAACCTCAATTCCAAGAAATTATATCTTCTAGCAAGACATTCACCGAGCAAGCGGAAATCCTTTTGAAGGAAGCTATTCAGGAACAGCTGGAACGGTTTTCTCTTCAGTAACAAATAAATTTTGCATGTCTACTCTTGTTAGTAGAATAGGAATCGTTGAGAAAGCTTTTTCATTTGAATCATGCAAAAAAGTTTTCTTTGTTTTTAGTTTAGTATAGTTATTTAAAGAATAGATAGAAATAAGATTGCGTCCAATAGGATTTGAACCTATACCAAAGGTTTAGAAGACCTCTGTCCTATCCATTAGACAATGGACGCTTTTCTTTCATATTTTATTCTTTCTTTTATTTTTTTGCTTCTTCCGAGAAAAAACTGTTAGACCAAAACTCTTTTAGGAAATCAAAAAATCCAGATACAAATGCATGATGTATATATTATATCATGCATATATCATAAAGAAGGAGTATGGAGGCGGTAGTGGGAATCGAACCCGCAACCCCAAGGTTATGAGCCTTATGAGCTACCAAACTGCTCTATACTCTTAAACTAAAGAGGGGTAACTAGTGGATAAAAGAGGGTTGGATACGCCCCTCTACCAATATCTATACAAATAGAATAGTCCATTTATACAGAATGGTAAAGAGGGCTCCTCTATGATTATCAATTCCAGAAATCCATACAAATACGAAAGGGTATTTTATCCTTACCAACTGGATCTTGTTGCACCCGGTAACAAACATTCATAAACCATTTCTCGAAGTACGTGTCCGGATAGCCCAAAATGTCGATAGTTAGCTCTAGGTCTTCCGGTCAAAAAACAACGTCGATGAAGGCGTGTAGGTGCACTATTACGCGGTAGGGATTGCAATTTTTCTCGCATTTTCGTTTTTTCACTCAAACTCAAGGGAGAAACTTTGCTTCTTATCTTTTTTTTTAAAGATTGACGAATCAAATGATATTTCTGTTCTAATTTCTGCCGCTTCTTCTCCCTCTGAATCAAACTTTTTTTTGCCATAATGTGTCGTTGCTATTATTACCAAGTATACGGTTCTAATCCTAGATGGAAAAATAAATAGAAAAAGAAATCTAAAAAGGCAGATCCTCCCTCTCTATCAAGAGTAATGAACTAGGTGCTGATACAGTACAAAAAAACAAACTAAATTAACCAAACTTGCCTGATGTTGAGGCAATCAAGAAAGCTGCATAAGTGAATATATAACCCACGGAAAAGTGAGCTAATCCAACCAATCTTGCTTGCACAATGGAAAGAGCCACGGGCTTATCTCTCCAGCGAATTAAATTAGCTAAAGGTGTGCGTTCATGAGCCCATGCTAAAGTCTCAATTAATTCCTGCCAATACCCCCGCCAGGAAATTAAGAACATAAATCCAGTAGCCCAAACAAGATGTCCAAATAAGAACATCCACGCCCATACCGATAAACTATTCATCCCAAAAGGATTATATCCATTGATAAGTTGTGAAGAGTTTAACCATAGGTAATCTCTTAACCATCCCATCAAATAAGTGGAGGATTCATTAAATTGTGAAACGTTGCCCTGCCATAATGTGATATGTTTCCAATGCCAATAAAAAGTAACCCACCCAATGGTATTTAACATCCAGAAAACTGCCAAATAAAATGCGTCCCAAGCAGAAATATCACAAGTACCGCCGCGCCCTGGGCCGTCACAAGGAAAACTATATCCAAAATCCTTTTTATCTGGCATTAATTTGGAACCGCGTGCATCTAAAGCGCCCTTTACTAAAATCAATGTAGTTGTATGCAAACCTAGAGCAATAGCATGATGAACCAAGAAATCCCCAGGTCCTATTGTTAAGAAAAGCGAATTACTATTCTCATTAACAGCATTCAACCATCCGGGCAACCATAGGCTTCGACCCGCATTGAAAGCGGGGCCATTCGTTGAAGATAAGAGTATATCGAACCCATATGTCGTCTTGCCATGAGCAGATTGTATCCATTGGGCAAATATAGGTTCGATCAAGATTTGCTTTTCTGGAGTACCAAAAGCAAGCATGACGTCGTTATGAACATAAAGGCCCAAGGTATGGAATCCTAGAAAGAGGCTAGCCCAACTTAAATGAGATATGATAGCTTCTTTATGGTCTAACATTCTTGCCAATACATTATCCTCATTCTGTTCCGGATTGTAATCCCTAATGAAAAAAATAGCTCCATGAGCAAAAGCCCCTGTCATGATGAACCCTGCAATATATTGGTGATGAGTATATAAAGCAGCTTGAGTAGTAAAGTCTTGTGCTATGAATGCATAAGGAGGTAAAGAGTACATATGTTGAGCTACTAAGGAAGTAATAACCCCTAAAGAAGCTAGAGCAAGACCTAACTGAAAATGAATCGAATTGTTGATTGTGTCATAAAGG
This sequence comes from Triticum urartu, assembly GCF_056163025.1. Taxonomy (NCBI): domain Eukaryota; kingdom Viridiplantae; phylum Streptophyta; class Magnoliopsida; order Poales; family Poaceae; genus Triticum; species Triticum urartu. Next base: position 14,620 of record NW_028259629.1, on the reverse strand, counting down.
CCCTTATGCCCACGCCCTAATCGACCCCCCGGAGGAGTATGCGCTTCTAAAAGATCTTTAATACTGTGCCCAATTCCGAAGTTAGTTCGATACATGTGACCGGCAATGAGAAAAATAAATGCAATAGCTAAATGATGGTGAGCCATATCGGTCAGCCACAAACTTTGTGTTTGTGGATGGAATCCCCCAAGAAGAGTTAGAATGGCAGTTCCCGCTCCTTGAGCGGTACCAAATAAATGATTACTCGAATCAGGGTTTTGGGCATAAAGATTCCATTGACCCGTCAAAAGGGGTCCCAACCCCTGGGGATAGGGTAATACATCTAAGAAATTATTCCATCGAACGTACTCCCCCCTGGATGCGGGAATAGCAACATGAACTAAATGTCCTGTCCAAGCCAAAGAACTTACCCCGAAAAGTCCTGACAAATGATGATTGAGACGAGATTCCGCGTTTTTGAACCACGAAAGGCTTGGTTTCCATTTGGGTTGTAGATGTAACCAACCCGCTATTAAGGACAGCGTAGAAAGAAATAATAGAAAAAGAGCTCCAGTATAAAGATCCTCATTGGTGCGTAATCCTATTGTATACCACCACTGATAAACTCCAGAATAAGCAATATTCACTGGACCAGCAGCACCTCCTCGAGTAAAGGCTTCCACAGCGGGTTGACCAAAATGAGGATCCCAAATCGCATGAGCAATAGGTCTTACGTGTAAAGGATCCTGTATCCATGATTCAAAATTTCCTTGCCAAGCTACATGAAACAGATTTCCGGACGTCCATAGAAAGATTATTGCTAATTGCCCAAAGTGAGAAGCAAAAATGTTCTGATAAAGACGTTCTTCAGTAATATCATCATGACTTTCGAAATCATGTGCGGTAGCAATACCAAACCAAATACGACGAGTAGTGGGGTCCTGAGCTAAGCCTTGGCTAAACCTGGGAAATCTTAATTCCATAATGCCTTTCAAATCCTCCTAGCCACTATCCTACTGCAATAATTCTCGCTAAGAAGAATGCCCATGTCGTGGCAATTCCACCCAGAAGGTAATGGGTTACTCCTACAGCGCGTCCTTGTATAATGCTCAAGGCTCTAGGCTGAGTAGCAGGAGCAACTTTTAATTTGTTATGAGCCCAAACGATAGATTCAATGAGTTCTTGCCAATAACCACGGCCGCTGAATAAAAACATTAAACTGAAGGCCCAGACAAAATGAGCACCTAAGAAAAAAAGACCATATGCAGATAATGAAGAACCATAAGACTGAATGACTTGCGATGCCTGTGCCCACAAGAAATCTCGAAGCCACCCATTAATCGTAATGGAACTCTGTGCAAAGTTTCCCCCTGTAATATGAGTTACCACCCCTTGATCACTTATAGTACCCCAAACATCCGACTGCATTTTCCAACTGAAATGGAAAATGACTACCGAAATTGCATTGTACATCCAGAATAAACCTAAGAAAACATGATCCCAGGCGGATACTTGACATGTTCCCCCTCGGCCAGGCCCATCGCAAGGAAAGCGAAAACCTAGATTTGCTTTATCGGGTATCAAACGGGAACTCCGAGCAAATAAAACACCTTTCAAAAGTATTAATACAGTCACATGTATGGTAAATGCATGAATGTGATGGACTAAAAAATCTGCGGTTCCTAATGGAATAGGTAACAAAGCCACTTTGCCACCTACTGCTACTAACTCGCCGCCTCCCCACGTTAAGCTAGTACTTGTTGTTGCACCAGGAGCTGTTACGCCAGGCGCAGTAGCATGGATATTTTGTACCCATTGAGCAAAGATAGGTTGTAATTGTATGGCAGTATCCGAAAACATATCTTGTGGACGGCCTAAAGCACTCATGGTATCATTATGAATGTACAAGCCAAAACTGTGAAAACCTAGAAATATACATACCCAGTTAAGGTGGGATATGATTGCATCGCGGTGTCTAAGGACGCGATCTAATAGATCGTTGTATCGAGTAGTTGGATCATAGTCTCTTACCATAAAAATTGCTGCATGTGCAGCAGCAGCACCGACTATTAGAAATCCGCCAATCCACATGTGGTGTGTGAACAAGGAAAGTTGTGTACCATAGTCAGTAGCTAGGTATGGATAGGGAGGCATAGAATACATATGATGAGCTACAACAATGGTTGTAGAGCCTAGCATAGCTAGGTTAAGAGATAATTGAGCATGCCATGACGTTGTTAAGATTTCATAAAGACCCTTATGGCCTTGTCCTGTAAATGGGCCCTTGTGAGCCTCCAAAATATCTTTAAGTCCATGGCCAATACCCCAATTGGTCCTATACATATGACCTGCGATTAGGAAAAGAATAGCAATAGCTAAATGATGGTGCGCAATATCGGTCAGCCAGAGACCACCGGTTACTGGATCTAGTCCTCCGCGAAAAGTCAGAAATTCTGCGTATTTGGACCAATTTAAAGTGAAAAAAGGGGTTGCTCCTTCGGCAAAACTAGGATAAAGTTGAGCCAAAAGGTCCCGATTCAAGATAAATTCATGAGGAAGTGGTATCTCTTTAGGATCCACCCCAGCGTCAAGAAATTGGTTAATTGGTAAAGATACATGAATTTGGTGCCCCGCCCAAGAAAGAGACCCAAGTCCTAATAATCCCGCTAAGTGGTGATTCAACATGGATTCTACATCTTGGAACCAGGCCAATTTGGGAGCGGCTTTGTGATAATGGAACCAACCAGCAAAAAGCATTAACGCTGCAAAAATCAATGCACCAATTGCAGTACAATAGAGTTGTAATTCACTAGTTATTCCAGATGCTCGCCAAAGCTGAAAAAAACCAGAGGTTATTTGGATTCCTCGGAAACCCCCGCCTACATCACCATTCAATATTTCTTGCCCTACTATAGGCCAAACTACCTGAGCACTGGGTCCAATGTGAGTAGGATCACTTAGCCATGCTTCATAATTGGAAAAACGGGCGCCATGAAAGTACATGCCACTCAACCAAAGAAAGATAATGGAAAGTTGCCCGAAATGAGCACTAAAGACTTTTCGAGAAATCTCCTCCAAATCACCAGTATGACTATCGAAATCGTGAGCATCAGCATGTAGGTTCCAGATCCAAGTGGTAGTATCAGGGCCCTTAGCTAGTGTTCTTGAGAAATGGCCGGGTCTGGCCCATTCCTCAAAAGATGTTTTTACAGGATCCCTATCCACAACAATTTTTACTTCTGGTTCCGGCGAACGAATAATCATTAAGTCCTCCTCTTTCCGGACAAGACATACAAAGAGACCCGCCAACTGTCTTTTTAGTGAATCTTTGAAAGATATATATTTTGAAAGATAGATTTTGAAAGATAGATTTTGAAAGATAGATATTGTGATTAGTTCTTTTCTTTACTATCTACCATCCTTCTATTTTTTTTTTAGTTATTCACTGGAGCAATTATATATTGAAGTCAATCCGAGGCAAGTGTTCGGGTCTATTATGACATAAAGATTAGGTGCCTAACGGACATTGTTTATCTTGAAAAACAAATATTTCTCGACGTAAGAAAAAAATCTTTTTTATTTTTAATTTAAGAAACTAGTGTATTTTTTTTGAGGGCATAAGCTCCTATCTATATCTACTTTCCTTGAGCATAATATAGGGTTTTTTATTTGATTCTAAATTCCAAGATAACTCATTAGAATTATTAATAAGATGGTCCTAATATATTAGCAATATTTAGATTGCCCCCTCTTTTTATTCACTTTATTACTTCTATTCTAGACCCTATCCCTATGGTTTATTCTTATGAAATATCATATAAAATAGAAGGTATAAGAAATGGATATAATGAAATTCTTGATTCGATCTTACGACCTAATTTATTTGATTAATGGATCAACAACCAAACCACCCATTTTATGAAAAAGAAGGAGCATGGTCTTATTCAAATTCAAAGCGCTTCGTAATCTTCAACCAGTTCTGTGCTTCAATATAATTTCCCGGAGTAAGCGCTATAGCTTGTTTCCAATATTCAGCAGCTTGATCAAACCAAGCTTCCGCAATTTCCGAATCACCCTGTAGAATGGCCTGTTCTCCTCGGTCGGAATAGGAAGTTCCTTCCCTTAGAACCGTACTTGAGAGTTTCCTACCTCATACGGCTCAGAAATTGCTATCTGAATTTCCCCTATCTTAACTGAATTCGATTTATCAAAAATCGATCCAATTTGTTCTTGGGTTAAGCAGAAGAAATTAATTACCTAAGTTTCAAACCCTAATTTTTATCAATAATCAGTTTGATCTTTTTTCCCACCTTCAGAAGAATGAAGCATAGATAGATATAGAGCCTTCGTTCAAATTTTCTGAGAGGTAACTATCCCGGTTTCATATATGAAATCTCTATAGAATCCTTGAAAAAGACTTTTTTCCATAAGAAAGAAAAAAGAACTTACTATCTTTGGGATCTGATACTACACCGCTGCTTAATCCCTTAGTGGATCGGCTCTATTACATAAGCGGATTCCTAAATTTTGCCCCATATCATGGGATAAGTAAGCAGTTTTTTTTAGTTGTATCGACCCAGTCGCTCACTAATTGATCTTTACGGTGCTTTCTCTATCAATTTGAGAAACTTTATCCATAGAGTAGTAGTATAGGCCATACTTTCTTCGTTTTTTGATTCTCGTGAAGTGTCCTTCCTTCCTACAGCTGATAGGGAAAAATCGTTGTTTTTACGATCCCTATGTAGAAAGCCCTTTTTTTCTAGTATTTACTAGAAAATTTGATCCTCTCTTTTTTTTTTTTCTTTCTATAGTGGAGATAGTCGCACGTAATGACAGATCACGGCCATATTATTAAAAGCTTGCGGTAAGAAGGGGTTTCGTTCTAGTGCCCGGAAATAATATTCCAAAGCCTTTGTATGCTCTCCATTGCTTGTGTGTATAAGGCCTATGTTATAGAGTATATAACTTCGATCATAGGGATCGATTTCTAGTCGCGTAGCTTCATAATAATTTTGCAAAGCTTCCGCATAATTTCCTTCGGATTGAGCCAACATCCGTTACGGTCGTTCATTCTATTCAAAAAATCTCCGTTCCAAAACCGTACATGAGGTTTTCATCTCATACGGCTCCTCCCTTCTGTACATAATAGTACTAAGCGAAATAATCTATAGAATCAAAATAGAATTAGTCCCGTCTCATTATGAACCGAAAGGGGCTGGTATTTTTCCAAGAAATCTCTAGCCAACCTTCCCACAAGAGGTTTTTCTTAACACCAATGAATTCTATTAATGCTAGAGGAAAACGATAGCTCCAATAATTTCTTTGTTCTCAACGCCTCCTATTTAGAGGAATTAGCTACTTCAACGATCTTTGATGGTTATAGGGGTATCCAAAGTACAAACCTGATGGTTGTTTGTTATCCCAACCATTCTTCCCAGCCCTGATACCGATCAGGAAAGGGGTAATTTCTAACAAAGTTTTTCTCTTGTTGATTCCTATTTCTAGGTGTAGTGCTTTTCTCCCCTATGCTGCCTACGGATACTAATAGAGTAGGATTGGCCTGTAATCCATACCATACCATATCCTGTAGGTGTAACCTTTCGCTCAATACTCAAATCTACAATTGAAGTATCTGAAGCCGCATCAATCGAGGATACACGACGGAAGGAATTGTTAGTTCGCCTCACCTTCCCGAAGCGTGGGTTTGTTTGCTTTACAAATTTGGTTCTCTCTATGCCAACCCCCCTCTCTTTTTCGTAAGACTGAGGTATAGGTAGGGCTAAAAAAAAGCAAAAAAAAGAGTCAAATCGCACCATCTCTATAATAAGTAAATGCCTTTTTTTCTCCTGAGGTTGTCGGAATTATTCGCAATAAAATATTGGCTACAATTGAGGAGGTCTTATCAATGAAATTTCCATTTCCACGGGATCTAGGCATAATTCCCAACCCATTCTATATAGAATTGTTTTCATTCCTTCACAAAATAACATAAAAACAAACACATTCGATTCTTATAATTATAAATAGATTGATCCATATGCTCTACTCTAAATCCATATGCTTTAAATGGATAAGAGAGATATGGATTTTCCGCTCAGCTCAAATTGTATCCTTTTCCTTCTGCTTGGACACGAAGAGATATGAAATATTTGACTAAGACTGGATTTCATTCCACTTTCCTATTTCTGAACAACAACTTATGTTATCAACTATTTCGTGTTTTCAAAGTTATTAATTGTCTCATACCCTATTTTTGATTTCGATAGTATGGTGTAGCGTATCTTATGCAAACGGAATTCTAAGGTTTCTTTATTTTATTATGCAATAAGAAGAATTCTTCCATTTTCTTTTTCTTTAGTTGCGGGAAAACCCAAATTAAAACTTTTATTTTATAGCGAGCGCAATTTCTAGTAAAAAATCCTGTATCCTTCCACTTAGATCAAAAGGAATTTTTCCAATAGAACTATGGAACCCCCGAGTGGTTGCGGTTGTACCTGTACTGCAGGAATAAGAAAACTCGCTATTCACTCAGTTTATTTTCCATAATAAGTTATGTAGGAGAGATGGCCGAGCGGTTCAAGGCGTAGCATTGGAACTGCTATGTAGACTTTTGTTTACCGAGGGTTCGAATCCCTCTCTTTCCGTTTTTCTTAATTCATCAACGTTAAGGATCACAATGTATCAAATCAAATAACAATTTTTTCCAGCAATAATATAATATCTTATATTATCTTATTTTGATTTAATAGAAATTAGAAATTCTCTATAGCAAATTACTGTGGTATGTAAAATACACATAGAGGAAAAAAGAAAAAAGGATCCTAATCCTAGGGTTAATCAATTTTAGCTAGTTGATGGGAAAATACAAATTAATGGTAATGGTCTTAGGGCGATTTAGTTCGGGGAAAGGGGAAGGGGAAGAAAATTCTATGAACCTTTCCTTTTTTCGTTAAGTTCAAGTCTGACGAGAGTAATATTCTACAACTAACAACTCATTTATTTTGAGACCGACCCACTTCCTATCTAGGATTTTATTTACTAGTCCTTTATATTCCAACGTGTCAATCGCCAAATGCTTTGGCAATTTCCCCGGGTCCGATGAAGCAATATAATTTTGAACCAGACCTTTTGATCTTTGGTTATCTTTCGTAGTAATAATATCTCGGGGTTTGCAACGAAAACTTGGTATATTGACTATACGACCATTAACTAAAATATGTCTATGGTTGACTAATTGGCGGGCCCCAGGAATGGTTGAAGCCATACCCAATCGAAAAAGGATATTATCCAAACGCATTTCAAGTAATTGTAGTAAAACCTGGCCTGTTGACCTTTTTGCTTTTCCAGCGATATGTACATATCTAAGTAATTGTCGTTCTGTCAGACCATAATGAAAACGCAATTTCTGTTTTTCTTGAAGACGAATACGATATTGCTCCTTTTTCCCAGAATTGAATTTTTTTTTAAGATTACTTCCGGATTTAGGTGTTTTTCTAGTGAGTCCTGGTAAAGCTCCCAGACGGCGTATTTTTTTTAAACGAGGTCCTCGATAACGGGACATGAAGACTCCTTTTTTTATTTTATTGAAATTTCATTTTACACAATTAATTTCATTGTATTTACATTACAGAATACATCGAAATTAAAACTGAATTAAACTACAGGATAAACAGAGTAAAATCAACTAAAGTACCCCAAAAAATGGAATTTCATCAAAATCTTTTTTTTTTGTATATATATTATTTATTTTATTGTTTTGTATCTAGCAAAATTGTAAGGTAAAAAACATAAAAGATCCTGGATTCTCCATTTAATTCGGAAAAAAAGAGATTCTTGTTCGTAGAACATCGATAGAGAAAAAAAAGCCGACTATCGGATTTGAACCGATGACCCTCGCATTACAAATGCGATGCTCTAACCTCTGAGCTAAGTGGGCTTACATAACGGAAATAGTGTAACAAATAGAAATAGGTATAGTATAGGAAATCCGTAAAATCTCAGATATTAGTTATTAATCTTAGCTATTAACTAGTTCTAAATTTGAAGTTATACTTATAAAAATAAAAAAATACTAAAACTTCTTAAAGATAAAGTTAGCTTGATATGCTTAACTATAGGATATTAAAAAATAAAATTATAGAATTTATTGGTATTTTCATTCGATCATTATAGACTTTATTATTTGTTAATAATTTGAGGATTAATATTTCACTAAGGGGAACATAGAGTCAGAGTAAATAAAATTGCTAATTCTGATTAGAAAAAAAGAATAAATATCAAGCGTTATAGTATAATTTTGAATACTATAAAAAAGTAAGACGGGAGGTGGGGGAGATAAAAACTTTTGGATATATTGATTCGGATTGAATTGCAAATACATCAAGGATAGAATCAATTCAATTCTGAATTGCAATAAGCAAGCGAGGTCTCTCAAATAGAGTCGAACTGAACTGCTAGACTACGTTGAGTGATGAACTCAATGATTCAAAAAAAAAACTAAGAGATGGATGAAATTACACAAGGAATCCTGGTCTCAAAGAAGAGGGAAATGGGGATATGGCGAAATCGGTAGACGCTACGGACTTGATTGTATTGAGCCTTGGTATGGAAACCTGCTAAGTGGTAACTTCCAAATTCAGAGAAACCCTGGAATTAAAAAAGGGCAATCCTGAGCCAAATCCGTGTTTTGAGAAAACAAGGGGTTCTCGAACTAGAATACAAAGGAAAAGGATAGGTGCAGAGACTCAATGGAAGCTGTTCTAACGAATCGAGTTAATTACGTTGTGTTGTTAGTGGAATTCCTTCTAGTTCTAAATTAGAGAAAGAGGGGTTTTATACCTTATACATTTAATAAACACGTATAGATACTGACATAGCAAACGATTAATCACAGAACTCATATTATATTCTAATTATAATATAGGTTCTTTATCTTTTTTAAAAATGAAATTAGAAATGATAATGATTATGAAATAAAAAACTCATATCATAATTTTTTTTTTTCATTATTGTGAATCCACTCCAATCGAATATTGAATAATCAAATTCTTCAATTAAAATTCAAAGTTTTCGAGATCTTTAAAAAAGTGGATTAATCGGACGAGGACAAAGAGAGAGTCCCATTCTACATGTCAATACTGACAACAATGAAATTTCTAGTAAAAGGAAAATCCGTCGACTTTATAAGTTGTGAGGGTTCAAGTCCCTCTATCCCCAAATCCTCTTTTATTCCCTAACTATACTATATTATTATTATTTATCCTCTTTTTTTTTTTCTTTTTATCAATGCACTTTTTTTTCTTTTTATCAATGCAATGGGTTTAAGATTCATTAGCTTTCTCATTCTACTCTTTCACAAAGGAATGCGAAGAGAACTCAATGGATCTTATCCTATTCATTGAATAGATTTCTTTTTTATTAGAGTATCGGCAAGAAATCTTGGTTATTCACTCTATTTTTAAGTTTTATTTAAGTAAACCATGCACAATGCATAGGACTACCCCCCCCATTTTCAAATTTAAAATTTGAAATACTTTAATTAATTTTTAGTCCTTTTAATTGACATAGATACAAATACTCTACTAGGATGATGCACAAGAAAAGGTCAGGATAGCTCAGTTGGTAGAGCAGAGGACTGAAAATCCTCGTGTCACCAGTTCAAATCTGGTTCCTGGCAGAGAAAAAAAAAAAAAAGATCCACCGAATAGGTATTGATCCAAATACCTCGAGATGGATTGTGATACATATTCATTAATAATATTTATTCATCTAAGTGGATAAATCTATAATATAAATATAGAGGCACTTCTTTTTCTTTTTAAAGAAGTTTTAAAATATATCTTTTCTTTATGATAAAGAAGGGGGTGAGATTCCCCTTTATTTTTTTGCGTTTCTTAATTTTGTATTCCGCTATTCCGACGAATATTTTTTTAGTCTTGCTTATCTTTATCTTATCTTATTTTCCTAGTTGTGCTAAGTAATGTGCGCGGTACAAAGTTCCTGGTAGAGAACTTCTTTGAGTCATCCTATTTTTCTGTTCATATGAAGGAAATTAATATGCGATTTTCAAAATAGGGGAATCCAAATGAAACCCTTTTTTTGCTCAGTCTATCTGGAATGCTTTTGTATAATTAGGAATTAATTATAAATAGGTATTCCGTTTCATCTAGGAAAAGAACCTAAAAATATTCCTTGACTTGAATAAAATCTGGAGTTGTGTTGTATAAGTGAGCATGAATTTCTTATCATTCAATGAGCATCTTGTATTTCATAAAAATTGGGGGTTATATAATCCTTACGTAAGGGCCAGCCTATCCAACTTTCAGGCATTAGGATACGTTTAAGGCGCGGATGATTATCATAAGAGATTCCCACCATATCATAAGATTCGCGTTCTTGAAAATCGGCACTTCTCCAAATCCAGAAGACAGACGGAATTCTAGGATTATCCTTTTGGGCAAAGACTTTTATGCAGACTTCTTCTGGATTATCTATACCATATTGTATTCTCGTAAGATGATACACGCTAGCTAAAGATCCACCGGGTGCTACATCATAAGCACATTGGGAGCGTAAATAATTGTAACCATATACATATAAAATGACAGCAATGGAATCCCAATCCCCTGCTTTTATTTGTAAAGTCTCTATTCCTCGGTGATCAAAGCCCAAAGATCTATGAACCACCTCATGTTTGACTAGCCAATTAGATAACCAACCCTGCTGCATTGTCTTCATCTCTCCCTCTTTGTATAAATATTTCACATTTCGGATGCAAGTTTGAAAGATTGCCCTGCTTTTTATTTTTCTACACAAAAGAGCCCCTCTCCTAATTCACTAATTTGTAGGAAGGTACTGAACTTTTGGATTTGAAAAAAGTTTCAGAAGATATATCTAATGTAGATGGTGATTGATAGAGCAATTCTTGCTCATAAGTTCCTGTATGAGTACTGCGCCTAACATAAAGCTTGTGACTGGTAGTAAAACATCTATTTTTATTTTGAGATAGAGTTTGATCCTCAACTATTTCTCGCGATATCTTCTTACGAAGTTTTGTTAGGGCATCTATAACTGCCTCCGGTTTAGGTGGGCAGCCCGGCAAGTAGACATCCACAGGAATTAACTTATCAACTCCCCGAACAGTACTATAGGAATCCGTACTGAACATTCCCCCTGTAATAGTACAGGCTCCCATAGCAATGACGTATTTTGGTTCAGGCATTTGCTCGTATAATCTCACTAAAGAGGGAGCCATTTTCATTGTTACCGTACCGGCTGTTAAAATTAGGTCTGCTTGCCTAGGACTTGATCTTGGTACCAATCCATAACGATCAAAGTCGAATCGTGAGCCTATTAATGAAGCAAATTCAATGAAACAACAACTGGTACCGTATAGAAGGGGCCATAAACTGGAGAGTCTTGACCAATTCGAAAGATCATTTGGTGTAGTTGAAATAACAGAATTGGAACTTGTTTGGTCAAGTAAGGGAAACTCAATCAAATTCATAACTGTCTCAATAGAATCTTTTCCTTCTTTTTTTTTGTCTAAATATTCAGTTAAGACCATTCCAAGGCTCCTTTTCGCCATGCATAAACTAAACCAACAACTAAGATAAGCACGAAAATCAAAGCTTCGATAAAAACGGATACACCCAATACGTCGAAACTCATTGCCCAAGGGTATAGAAAGACGGTTTCCACATCAAAAACAACAAAAACGAGCGCAAACATATAATAGCGTATTCGGAATTGTACCCAAGCCCCTCCCATGGGTTCTATACCCGATTCATAACTAGAAAGCTTCTCTGGTCCTTCACTAACCGGGGCTAAAAGTCCTGAAATCGAAAATGCCAAAATAGGAATAAGGCTTGCTATTATTAGAAATGTCCAAAAAATATCATATTCGTGAAGCAGAAACATAATGTACTCCCATTAATGTGGAATAGGCGGAACTTAAATTAGTCAATTCAATTCAGCATTGTCAATTTATCCAGAACTTCTCTCTTTTCCTCGGTGAAACAAGAATCTTTTTTGTTCAAACAAAAGCGCTTAGTTTAAGTTTAGCCTTTGTTTCCTCTGTGCTGCATCTTCTTTAAAGATTCATCCAATGGAATCCCAACTCCCTTTCTTTTGGATTTCCATTCTATTTAGATATGGTGTATGTAGATCTAATTCTTATATAAAGAAAACTTTCTCGTTTCACTTTGTCTCGCTTTCTCTAGAATCTCTAGAAAAAAGAATAGCTCTATCCTTTATTTAATATTTAATAATAAAATAATAAGAGACTATTAAATAAAAATGAGAATACTACTAAATTAGAACCTAATTAAGATAGTAGGACTAATCTATGCAGTATAATTAATGAGAAGTAATACTATAAAATAAAAATAAAGAACTCTATTTCAGAACTATGAGACAGAATATTCTGTTTTCTTATTTACTCTTTACTTTATTTTTTCTATTTAAAGTTGATCAATTTACATAATGTATCTATAAACAAAGTAATAAATATACTTAAAACAAAGTAGGAATTCGCAAAATGGATAAAATCATTGCAGTTATTATAGGGAAGTCTAGAGATATCCTATTTGAAGGAGGACGGGATTCAAATCAGGGAAAGGATCCTTTCTTCTATTGATTTGATAGAAATTCGTTTTTCTTTTCCTGTCTGTATGATTTTGATTTTCGATGAATGAGCCTTTGGTAATGCTTTTATCTCTATTCTATGTCGCAGGCGCCTATCCAGTCTATAAACAAATACTAATGAGAAAATGAAAACTATACTAAACTAAAGAAAACATAGGATAGAGATCCTAAAATCTAAAAAAGGGCATATTAGGGCTATACGGATTCGAACCGTAGACCTTCTCGGTAAAACAGATCAAACGGATTATTATCGAAATGATTTGAACTGTTTCAAAGACCCAACATGCATTTTTTTGCATTGGGCTCTTTCATAAACTGATTTAAAGATCAGTTAGTCCACCATAGTTTTTCTTTACGGAAAGATAATGAGATGGCTCCCTGTGCTCTGATTGATTTTTTGTATTATGATCTATCTAGGAGCAATACCAAAGTGTTTCAAAGGAGGATTACCTTGACTTAGGTCTGCCTCCGGTCTAAATTAAATCAACCTAAGTGAAATGGAGTCTCTATCGTTCCACTGCAAGAGTTAACTATGAGACTTCATACACCTTAAAGTTCATAGAACGAAAAGAAGTTTTTTGGAGGCCCTTATCCTCATTACGCCTAGCATTTAGTGGGCTGGATATTTACCTTATCAACTAGCAAATCCATAAGGGTTCTATTTGATTAGGCACCTGAATTGGCACCTGAATCGGACTGAACCGACTGTTTGTCAGGCTACTGTTCTCCTATTCTCTCGAATCTATGAAGTAAGACATTGATTTTGCAATAAGATCGATTATGTTCATTGCATAATAAGCTCCTTTGAAAAGCATTGGCGCACGTGTAAACGAGTTGCTCTACCGAACTGAGCTATAGCCCTTATCAGAGATATCTTAACATATAGATAATTTCTTGTCAAGATGAATATTTTCTAATGCCAGAGGATACCCCTTTGATCTGTATCTGTTTAGTATTTAGTTTAGTATTTAGTATATAACAGACCAATAACAGAGCGGTATTGCTTAGAAAAGGGATTCAATATATAATCGATCGAAGTAATGGGTCTTCCTTTGTGGTGATAAATTGCCTACTTAACTCAGTGGTTAGAGTATTGCTTTCATACGGCGGGAGTCATTGGTTCAAATCCAATAGTAGGTAAGTAGGTAGAAAAATTACTAGATAGCATTGGACTTACTTCGCTTCGCTATCTAATAACTTTTTCTACCCCTCTTCCCTTTTTCTTTGTATCAACTATAAACCACTGGATTGTCTTCAATTGGATGGGGGAATCCAATTGACAGCCTCGATTCGTATCCTAGCTCGTCTGAGAGCGAGCTTCGCTTCAACCAAATCTTTCGTACCCTCAGCTTTACTCAAGTTAGCTTCGGCTATTTCAAGTGCCTTTTGAGCTTCTTCCGGATCAATATCACTACCCAGTTCCGCATCATTTCCTAAAATGATGATCTCATTATTAACTATTCTCGCAAAACCGCTCCACAGAATCGCTGTTAACCATTGGTCGTTGAGGAGGCGTATTCTCAAAGGACCCATATCTACTGCTGTGTTAATGGGGGCGTGGTTTGGTAATACGCCAATTTGGCCACTATTAGTGGATAAAATGATTTCTTTCACTTCACAATCCCAAATAATTCGCTTAGGAGTCAGTACATAAAGATTTAATTTCATTTCTTCGATTTGTTCTCCTCTTCTAAGGTTATAGCTTTCGTGCTAGCTTCATCGATGTTACCCACCAAATAAAAAGCCTGTTCAGGTAGGCCGTCTAATTCTCCGGAAAGGATTAGTTGAAATCCCCTAATAGTTTCCGCAAGAGCAACATACTTTCCTGGAGAACCAGTAAAAACTTCTGCCACAAAGAACGGTTGTGATAAGAAACGCTCAATTTTTCTTGCTCTTGCTACAGTTAAACGATCCTCTTCCGATAATTCATCCAAGCCAAGAATTGCGATAATGTCCTGAAGTTCTTTGTAACGTTGTAAAGTTTCCTTAACTCTTT
>NW_028259628.1:12500-30000 GCF_056163025.1 Triticum urartu | reverse complement strand
GAAGGGCCTTTACTTTCCCCCTGAGGGTAGGAAAATCATGATCGGGATAGCGGACGTAAAGCTATTGAACTTAGGTATGCTCTTTCCTTTTGTCGAAGTGGAATCGTAGAACAGAATGTGATACGATGAGATAGAATGCAATAGAAATAGAAACAAGGATAGCGAACGGGTTACCTACTCCTAAGGGTCAAAGCAAGCCCTTTAATTCAATTCTTTATTCTTACATTAAAATTCTTACATTAAAGAATGAATAAAATCTCCCCAAGTAGGATTCGAACCTACGACCAGTCAGTTAACAGCCGACCGCTCTACCACTGAGCTACTGAGGAACAAGGGGGGATTCGACCTCCTAGAGTTCAACTCCCGCTCTCAACCCATGAACAATATGAGTCCGAAGCTTCTTTCGTAACTCCCATAATTTCTTCGTAGTGGCTCCGTTCCATGCCTCATTTCATAGGGAAGCCCAAAGTGGCTCTATTTCATTCTATTTCACTTCCTAGCACTTCCTATCATTTAATATCCATCCCTTTGGTCTTATTGACATAAGAGATGTCATTTATAGTCTATCTCTTTCTATATATGGAAAGTCAAGAAATTCTCATCGAAACATCGAGAAATTGTGCATATAGAAAACTCTAAAGAAAGAAAAAAAGGAGACCCATGCCATGATTTTCAAATCTTTTCTATTTAGTAGTCTAAGTTTCTCGATGAGGATAATTAATTCGGTCGTTGTGGTCGGACTCTATTATGGATTTCTGACTACATTCTCCATAGGTCCCTCTTAGATCTTCTTTCTCCAATCTTGGATTAGGGAAGAAGGAGATATTCGCGACTACTGGCGATTTCATTATGGGGCAGCTCATGATCTTCATATCGATCTATTATCCACCTCTGTATCTATTCTTTCTTAGCTAAACAGGTGGAAGATCTATCCAATTTGGTTATATTATATCATGGACTCGAAAAACGGATCTGAATTTGACTGAAATGCACGATCTTCACAGGTATCACTTTTCACGATACCTAAAAGGTGGAATAGCGATTTTCGAACCATTTCCTATAAGAGAATGGTTTCCATTACTTTGAGAAATGGATTCTTATATCAAACTATAGCTATTGCATTAAAGAAGAAAAGAAACTAATAGAAGTCGAAGACGCGGAATGATAGTGAATAGAGAGAAAGATTCTTCTGATTTTCTTGTTTCTATCTACTAGACGCCGTAGAGAATTGAGAATTTTCATGTCTTTCAATTCTCGTACTCGTAATTGGAAAGTTATGGAAGGAGACCCATCATTTTGCAATGAAAACAACATATAAAACTCTGGACAATTTCGAAATCAGGCCAAGCGTCTTAATACATATGCAAAAAAATTCATTATTGGCCCACCATTGATTAGAAGATTTAGCTTGTATGAATCGCTATTGGTTTGATACGAATAATGACAATCGTTTCAGTATGTTAAGGATACAGATGTATCCACAATTCATTTAGAGTTACTTAATAGTCTATTTCTTATACCATATCTCTATCCCGTGAAATTCTCGAGCCAAAAGATGGATGCATATGCTGTGTTTCATTTTGCTAAATGATATCAATTAAATGGTGTATCAATTCCATAAATTGCATATAGCAATAAATAAATCAGCAAAATTCTTTCTAATATTTTAGATAGAAGAAACATTTCTTCTATCTAAAATATTAGAAAGAATGTACCCTTCTATCCAAATCCAATTTGCATCGATAAAATAAATCCAAATTCCAGTAGTAGATGAATAATTGCAAATTTGTGTGTGTACGAGATTAGAATAACTTCAAAATAACTGACATAATTTTGTATTTTTCCTGATCAGAAAAATACATGAAAAAGAAAGGAGGTAGAAAAATTTTTGGATTTATGGTTAAAGAAGAAAAAGAAGAAAACAGGGGTTCTGTTGAATTTCAAGTATTCAGTTTCACCAATAAGATACGGAGACTTGCTTCACATTTGGAATTACACAAAAAAGATTTTTCATCGGAAAGAGGTCTACGAAGACTTTTGGGAAAACGTCGACGTTTGCTGGCTTATTTGGCAAAGAAAAATAGAGTACGTTATAAGAAATTAATCGGTCAGTTGAATATTCGGGAGCAGTAATTTAATCGTTCAAATTTTTTTCTTGTTTTATTATTTTTTTAGTAGTCTTATAGTAGTCTTAGATTTTTCATTTTGATGAGCCTCGCTTTGAGGAATTCATGGAATAATCCATTTTCATGGAATAATGAATTAAGGAAGAAAGGATATGAGTCTACCGCTTACAAGAAAAGATCTCATGATAGTCAATATGGGCCCTCAACACCCATCAATGCATGGTGTTCTTCGACTGATCGTTACTCTCGATGGTGAGGATGTTATTGATTGTGAACCCATATTAGGGTATTTACACAGAGGAATGGAAAAAATCGCGGAAAACCGAACTATTATACAATACTTACCTTATGTAACAAGGTGGGATTATTTAGCTACTATGTTTACAGAAGCAATAACAGTAAATGCACCAGAATTCTTGGAGAATATTCAAATACCACAAAGAGCCAGCTATATTAGGGTAATTATGTTAGAATTAAGCCGGATAGCTTCTCACTTGCTATGGCTTGGACCTTTTATGGCGGATCTCGGCGCACAGACTCCTTTTTTCTATATTTTTAGAGAGAGAGAATTAATATATGATCTATTTGAAGCTGCTACAGGTATGCGAATGATGCACAATTACTTTCGCATCGGAGGAGTAGCCGCCGATCTACCTTATGGATGGATCGATAAATGTTTAGATTTCTGTGATTATTTTTTACGCGGAGTTGTTGAATATCAACAACTTATTACACAGAATCCAATTTTTTTAGAGCGAGTTGAAGGAGTAGGTTTTATTAGCGGAGAAGAAGCAGTAAATTGGGGCTTATCGGGACCGATGTTACGAGCTTCTGGAATACAATGGGATCTTCGTAAAGTAGATCCTTATGAGTCTTACAACCAATTTGATTGGAAAGTCCAATGGCAAAAAGAAGGGGATTCGTTAGCTCGCTATTTAGTACGAATTGGTGAAATGAGGGAATCCATCAAAATAATTCAACAAGCTGTAGAAAAAATTCCTGGAGGACCTTATGAAAATTTAGAAGTCCGACGCTTTAAGAAAGAAAATAATTCTGAATGGAATGATTTTGAGTATAAATTTCTTGGTAAAAAACCTTCGCCCAATTTTGAATTGTCAAGACAAGAGCTTTATGTAAGAGTAGAAGCCCCAAAAGGTGAATTAGGGATTTATCTAGTAGGAGATGATAGCCTTTTCCCCTGGAGATGGAAAATCCGTCCACCCGGGTTTATTAATTTGCAAATTCTTCCTCAGCTAGTTAAAAAAATGAAATTGGCTGATATCATGACGATATTAGGTAGTATAGATATCATTATGGGGGAAGTTGATCGTTGAAATGATAATAGATAGGGTAGAGGTAGAAACTATCAATTCTTTTTCGAAATTGGAATTATTAAAAGAAGTCTATGGACTGATATCGATTCTACCCATTTTGACCCTCCTTTTGGGAATAACAATAGAGGTACTCGTAATTGTGTGGTTAGAAAGAGAAATATCTGCGTCGATACAACAACGTATTGGTCCTGAATATGCTGGCCCCCTGGGCCTGCTTCAAGCTATAGCAGATGGGACTAAGCTACTTTTTAAAGAAGATATTCTGCCATCCCGAGGAGATATTTCTTTATTTAGCATTGGACCCTCTATAGCAGTCATATCAGTTTTATTAAGTTTTTTAGTTATCCCTTTGGGATATCATTTTGTTTTAGCCGATCTTAGTATTGGTGTTTTTTTATGGATTGCCATTTCAAGTATAGCTCCTATTGGTCTTCTTATGGCAGGATATAGCTCAAATAATAAATATTCTTTTTCAGGCGGTCTACGAGCTGCTGCTCAATCCATTAGTTATGAAATACCATTAACTTTTTGTGTGCTAGCAATATCTCTACGTGTGATTCGTTAAAATAGATCTTTTTCCTATAAAATCCATTAACTATTTATATTCCTTTTCTTATTTAGTATTTGGGTTGGTAAGTTAAACTAGATAGCTATATGAGTGAAACAAAACAGCTTATAAATTTGTAGTAAAAAGAAAAAATCTCATTTCCTACGTACAAGAAAAAAGTGGAAGTAAACATAAGCAGTGTAAACTCTTTATCCCAAGGTTGATATTTTTTAATTAGTCATCATATCTTGAAGCGGCCAAGAATAAAGGATTCACGATATGGAATTCCATTACTAGAATACTCCTAGTTATTACTATAACTTAATAATCCATAAGAAGAATCCACCAAAAGTTAGTGAAGGGTTAGGAACACTAAAGTACATAAAGGATTAGTAATGGAAAATCTAAAACATTAGAGATTTTTGCCCATAAAAGGAATCATAATAAGGACTTGCAATTTGTAGAAATTATCAAGTAGTACTTTCTTCGGATTCCGATCCAGAGTATGTTCCCATTCACTTGTTAAGGAAATGGCTATCAAGAACGAATTAACCCTTTATCCATTTTTTCTTTTTAAATACCCCCTCCCTGGGGAAAGAAGAATAGTAAAAAAGATATGGAGTGCACTAGAAAAAATTTTCATTATTTCCTTCCTCTATCCATATTCATGCAGAATTGCTCATGAACTAATACCCAACTCTTTCCATTTATTAATTGAATTCCTATAACAAGTAACAAGTGTTTTATTCCAAGATTAAGTTATTACTGAACAAAGAAAAATTTTCATTATATTATAAAGGATGAGATCAATTCGGAAGCGCTTTTTCTTATTCTAGCAGACGGAATTCCTTTGGTCTAATTTAGGACTTTCAAATCTATTTTATTTTATCTAATTCTATCTACGCCCCCGGGGCTAGGAACAAAACAGTCCTTTCCTTTTTCTGATCATAGAGAAGCCGTATGAAGCTAAGGTTTCATGTACGGTTTTGAAATAGCGGTGGGAACTGTGATGTTATCACCGACTATGATTATCTAACAGTTCAAGTACAGTTGATATAGTTGAAGCACAGTCAAAATACGGTTTTTTTGGATGGAATATTTGGCGTCAGCCTATAGGTTTTCTGGTTTTTTTAATTTCTTCTTTGGCAGAATGTGAAAGATTACCCTTTGATTTACCAGAAGCGGAGGAAGAATTAGTAGCAGGTTACCAAACTGAATATTCCGGTATCAAATATGGTTTATTTTATCTTGTTTCTTACCTAAATTTATTAGTTTCTTCTTTATTTGTAACAGTTCTCTACTTGGGCGGGTGGAATTTATCTATTCCCTATATATCCTTTTTTGATTTTTTCCAAATGAATAAAGCAGTTGGAATTTTGGAAATGACAATGGGTATATTTATTACATTAACTAAAGCTTATTTATTTCTCTTCATTTCTATCACAATAAGATGGACTTTACCGAGGATGAGAATGGATCAGTTATTAAATCTTGGATGGAAATTTCTTTTACCTATTTCCCTGGGCAATCTCTTATTAACAACCTCTTCTCAACTTGTTTCACTATAAATAAGATAATACAATAATAGTAAGAATATTTTCAACACAAAAGCTCTCTCAAACAAGAGAAAGAAACATATCTTTTTCATAGATATTTAGAATGAATATGTTCCCTATGGTAACTGGGTTCATGAGTTATGGTCAACAAACAATACGTGCTACAAGGTACATAGGTCAAAGTTTCATAACTACCTTATCCCACACAAATCGTTTACCTATAACGATTCACTACCCTTATGAAAAATCAATTACACCAGAGCGTTTCCGAGGGCGAATCCACTTTGAATTTGATAAATGTATTGCTTGTGAAGTATGTGTTCGCGTATGTCCGATAGATTTACCCGTTGTGGATTGGAGATTTGAAAAGGATATTAAAAGAAAACAATTGCTTAATTATAGTATTGATTTCGGAGTTTGTATATTTTGTGGCAATTGTGTTGAGTACTGTCCAACAAGCTGTTTATCAATGACTGAAGAATATGAACTTTCTACCTATGATCGTCATGAATTGAATTACAATCAAATTGCTTTAAGTCGGTTACCAATCTCCATAATGGGAGATTACACAATTCAAACAATTAGGAATTCGTCTGAAAGTAAAATAAACAAAGAAAAATCTTCGAATTCAAGAACGATTACTGATTACTAAACTTTGATTTTGTCTTTCTGTTATAAAAATCTAATAATTCTTTATTAAACTTTAAAATTAAACTATAAAGAAAAACGAAAAACTACTGCTTATTGGAAATTATTTCTTATTTTAAATCAGACTAGATTTTCGTGATATAATATAATTTATAACTATAAGTTTATACACAAAAAAATACCCTAATCCTTTTTTCCTTCCTTGAATCCTTTAGTTTTAGTCAGTTCATGAAAAATTTTATACTATTAATTTCTTTTTATCCATAATGGATTTACCTGGACCAATACATGAGATTCTTATGCTATTTGGGGGATTTGTTCTTCTACTAGGGGGTCTAGGAGTAGTATTACTTACCAACCCCATTTATTCTGCCTTTTCGCTGGGATTAGTTCTTGTTTGTATATCCTTATTCTATTTTTTATTAAATTCCTACTTTGTAGCTGTCGCACAACTTCTTATTTATGTGGGAGCCATAAATGTCTTGATCATATTCGCTGTAATGTTCGTAAATGGCTCAGAATGGTCTAAAGATAAGAATTATTGGACTATTGGAGATGGGTTCACTTCACTCGTTTGTATAACTATTGTTTTTTCACTAATGACTACTATCCCAGATACGTCGTGGTATGGAATTCTTTGGACTACAAGATCAAACCAAATAGTAGAACAGGGTCTCATAAATAATGTTCAACAAATTGGAATTCATTTAGCAACCGATTTTTATCTTCCGTTTGAACTCATTTCCATAATTCTTCTAGTTTCTTTAATAGGTGCAATTACTATGGCTCGGCAATAAGAAAACTTAGAAAAAGTACAAATTATAAGAATTGCAAATCTAAAATAAATAACTAAAGAATCACAATTTTGATTTAGTAAAATCCATCTACTGCCAACAAATACCTCCTTTTTTTTTTTTTTTTTTTTCTTTTGTTGTGTAATTGTTCTATTGTAATTAATTGAATCGGTTCAATTCTTGCCCTCATATTGAAATGAATCGAGATTGATAAGGAGTTAGTTAATGATGTTTGAGCATGTACTTTTTTTGAGTGTCTATTTATTTTCGATTGGTATCTATGGATTGATCACAAGCCGAAACATGGTTAGAGCTCTAATATGTCTTGAACTTATACTGAATTCAATTAATCTAAATCTCGTAACATTTTCTGATCTATTTGATAGTCGCCAATTAAAAGGAGATATTTTCGCAATTTTTGTTATAGCCCTTGCAGCTGCTGAAGCCGCTATTGGACTATCCATTCTTTCTTCCATCCATCGTAATAGGAAATCCACTCGTATCAATCAATCTAATTTATTGAATAATTAG
This sequence comes from Triticum urartu, assembly GCF_056163025.1. NCBI lineage: Eukaryota > Viridiplantae > Streptophyta > Magnoliopsida > Poales > Poaceae > Triticum > Triticum urartu. The sequence continues at coordinate 22,464 of NW_028259628.1, read as the reverse complement.
ACTTTTGAATAATTAGACATAGAATCCTCTAAACAAAGGCGCACATATTAAAATAAATAGAAATCAATACTATTTTCTTAGTATTATTTGAGAATATCCATTTTTTTTAGTAGATTATTGCATAGTATTCTTTTTCACTTAAATGAATTTTTGTATTTGTAATTCATTGATATTGCAATTTGAATATTGCAATAATTTATATTGAAAAGACGATAGCCAATTTATTGGCTAATTCGAATTCGTCTGTACAATTCGTAAAATTCTTTCTTATTTCTTATTTATTGTTGAAATCCAAAATTAAAGTCTCTTGGCTCTCTTCACGCTTTCTCACAAACAGATTAAAAAATAGATTTTTTTTTTTGAAGTTTGGATAAACCATTGCTTCGTCTGGTGTCTACAATACATATGACTCATTATAGTACTAATTTCATTTTTACCAGATCGAAAAATTTTATGTTGAAAAGAAAAATTTATAGATCCAATGTCACATTCCGTAAAAATTTACGATACATGTATAGGATGCACTCAATGTGTACGAGCTTGTCCAACAGATGTATTAGAAATGATACCCTGGGATGGATGTAAAGCCAAGCAAATTGCTTCCGCGCCGAGAACCGAAGATTGTGTGGGTTGTAAGAGATGTGAATCTGCCTGCCCGACAGATTTTTTAAGTGTCCGCGTTTATTTAGGGCCTGAAACAACACGTAGCATGGCTCTATCTTATTGATACGTTACAAAAAACTTCACTCGAATCGTCTGATTCCTCTTTACCGAAGAAGCCTGTGCTCGAAATAATCGAGCACGGGCTTTTCTGGTCAAAACGTATCTTGTCTTTATCACTTTATCATGAGTTATTTTCCTTGGTTAACAATACTTGTTGTTTTGCCGATATTTGCAGGTTCATTAATTTTCTTTTTACCTCATAAGGGAAACAAAGTCGTTAGGTGGTATACTATATCTATTTGTTTATTAGAATTCCTTCTAATGACTTATGCGTTCTGTTATCATTTCCAACTGGAGGATCCCTTAATCCAATTAAAGGAGGATTATAAATGGATAGATGTCTTCGATTTCCACTGGAGATTGGGAATCGATGGACTTTCATTAGGATCTATTTTATTGACAGGATTTATCACTACTTTAGCTACTTTAGCAGCTTGGCCAATTACACGGAATTCGCGATTATTCTATTTCCTGATGCTCGCAATGTATAGTGGTCAAATAGGATTATTTTCTTCGCGAGACCTTTTACTTTTTTTTATCATGTGGGAGTTAGAATTAATTCCTGTTTACTTACTTTTATCCATGTGGGGGGGGAAGAGGCGTCTATATTCAGCTACAAAGTTTATTTTGTATACTGCAGGCGGTTCCATTTTTTTCTTAATCGGAGTTCTGGGTATGGGCTTATATGGTTCCAACGAACCAGGATTAGATTTGGAAAGATTAATTAATCAATCATACCCTGCAACCTTGGAAATACTTTTATATTTTGGCTTCCTTATTGCTTATGCTGTCAAATTGCCGATTATACCCCTACATACGTGGTTACCAGATACCCATGGGGAAGCACATTATAGTACATGTATGCTTTTAGCGGGAATATTATTAAAGATGGGAGCATATGGATTGATTCGGATCAACATGGAATTGTTACCTCATGCTCATTATCTATTTTCGCCCTGGTTAGTAATAATAGGAGCGATCCAAATAATCTATGCAGCTTCAACTTCTCTTGGTCAACGAAATTTCAAAAAAAGAATAGCTTATTCCTCTGTATCTCACATGGGTTTCATAATTATAGGAATTGGTTCCATAACCAACATTGGACTCAATGGAGCTATTTTACAAATATTATCCCATGGATTTATTGGTGCTACACTTTTTTTCTTGGCAGGAACCGCTTCTGATAGAATGCGTCTTGTTTATCTCGAAGAACTGGGGGGAATATCTATCCCAATGCCTAAAATTTTTACCATGTTTAGTAGCTTTTCAATGGCTTCTCTTGCCTTACCAGGAATGAGTGGTTTTGTCGCAGAATTAGTAGTATTTTTTGGACTAATTACTAGTCCAAAATTTCTGTTAATGCCAAAAACACTAATTACTTTTGTAATGGCAATTGGAATGATATTAACTCCTATTTATTTATTATCTATGTTACGCCAGATGTTCTATGGATACAAGCTATTTAATGTTCCAAACGCAAATTTTGTGGATTCTGGACCACGAGAACTCTTTATTTTAATCTGTATCTTTTTACCAGTAATAGGAATTGGTATTTATCCAGATTTTGTTCTCTCCCTATCCGTTGACAGGGTAGAGGCTCTCTTATCCAATTATTATCCTAAATAGGTTTGCTTTTTTTTACTCGTCTGCTCTATTAATGCAGAAATAAGTAAAAAAGTATATAATGCAGAAATAAGTAAAAAAGTATAATTAGATCTATCTCGAATTTTTGAGAACCCTTTGATAAGGCGTTCAAGGGGTTCTCAAATAAAACATAAAAGTAAAAACCTTCATTTCATGAAGGTTTTATTTTATGTAATCATTTAGGTGTTAATGTAAACGAACCATAACTATGTAAGCCTATTCCTAATAGATTTATACCAAAATAACAAATCCAAATTATAAGAAATCCTATCAAAGCTATAAGTGCAGAATTCGTACCCTTCCAATTTGGATTTGTTCTACTATGTAAATAAATTGCGAATATGGTCCAAGTAATAAATGCCCAAGTTTCCTTAGGATCCCAATTCCAATAGGATCCCCAGGCCTCATTAGCCCATACTGCTCCACAAAGAATACCTACGGTTAAAAGGGTAAATCCTAGGCTAATGACACGATAACTCCAAGAATCCAAACGCTCCGTTAATTGATATTTGTAATAATTTGGAAATGAAGGGACAGAGGTTCTTTTTAAAGCACTTCTTTTTGCATAAAAATATTTAATATCACTAAAGAAAAATGTTTTATTTAAAACATTTTTTTTCTTTTTAGAAAAGAAATGGAAATTATTTCGAAATCTAATGATTAGAATAGCGGCAGATAATAAGGATCCGCACAAAAGAGTTGCATAGCTTAATAACATCATACTGACATGCATCATTAACCACTGAGATTGTAGAGCAGGTACTAGTATCGTGGATTGATGCATTTCAGTTAAAAGACCCGATGTGGCAAAGCCTTGCGTTAAAATAGTACTTGGCGTAGTTATTGTGCTTAAATCATTTTTAGAGTTCTGTATTTTAGGAATGGTATGAAGAATATACAGGGCCCATGAAAGGAAGATCAATGACTCATATAAATTACTTAATGGAAAATGTCCCGAGGAAGCCCAACGAGAAACTAAGAATCCTGTTATAGAGAAAAAAGTAACTATCATTCCTTTTTCTGACGAATCGCGTAATCCTCCAAGTTCACGAACTAATAAGGTTATAAAATGAATCGTAATCACAATTGAAATCGTTGAGAAAGAGATATGAGTTAGTATATGTTCTAAAGTTGCAAATAGCATAAGGGGAAGGTCCCATTACAAAATTGTAAATTTCGAATTGATTTCTAATCTATTGTATTCTTTTTCAAGAATGCCGCCACTCGGATTCGAACCGAGATGCTTGAGCACTGCTTCCTAAGAGCAGCGTGTCTACCAATTTCACCATGGCGGCTAACTTCAAATAATAGGTAACTTAAAAGAATAATAGCTATTATCTTGGGAATCGTCGATATTGGGAAAGTCCATAAAATTTAGGAACATTAGAGTTTTCATTAAAATAGACTTCGTTTGGTAGTATCGTTTCCATTTTTTTTTTTTACAATAAACTCTTGCTTTGCCCAATAGAAACACAAACACTGCTTGAAAGAGTTGGAACTTCTTTTTTCTAACTTGCAATTATAGAACTAATTTTTTCTAATTAATTTCCCCTTTACATTTTGAAAATTCTTTCAATACAATGAAAAAAATCCAAAAGGGTTTCTATTTAATGATGAAATTAAAATAAAATGGATAAATAGAAAAGGCTTTTTGGATTTTTTAAAAATTTCTAGAATGAAAGTCTTTATGCTCTTATTAATAAGATTTACTAACCTTATGATTTTGGAGAAGATAGGTGGAAGTTGTAAGTCCTATTGTAAGAATACTCCACTTTTCATAATTTTCCTAATAGAATATGAGGATTCTATTAGGAAAATTATGAAAAGTTCATTGATAGGAAAAGAATACTTAGCACACAGTATACCAAACAAAACTTTTTTTTTCTTGTATATATAAGATAAGAGGGGTTTTTTGTTCTAAGAATATTGTACCGAGTAATTCGACACATAAAAGTACATTCAAAGAAGAATCCAAATTATTAAATAATTGGAATTCTTTTTTGATAAGTCAATTCATATTATTCCAAAATCTTATTATTTGTTTGTTGCCCAGAAAAACCCTTTGGTTTTGGATGCTCATTACCGCTCGAAAATGATCTTGATTTTACTAAAGAATAAGATTGTACTATGGAAAAATAAGTCTTTTTCTTCCAAATATTTTTACGAATACGCTTTTTTGACATTGAAGTACGTTTTTTTGGAACTGCCATTCAAAAAGGAAATTACTTTTTTCTAGTTGTATGTGAAAGACATCTATTGCTGCAAATCAATCCTTCTTTCTTCTTTTTATTAGTATTTATACTTAGATACTGAAAGATACTTAAATTTTGAATTATTTTTTACTTCATTTTGTCTAATGCGGATAAGACAACAAGAATTTTTTAACATTTTTTCTTTATATATTTTATACTTTTTTTTTAATAATATAGAATATATAGAAGGGTTTCTCATTTAAATCTATTTATATCTATTTATATATCAAGTATACTCCATATATAGATATATGGTATGGAAGCCTATCCCCCATATAAGATAAGACGGGGGGATAAAAAGAAGGGAAAATGAAAATAGTTAATTAAGTTCAGAATGGTATTCCATAAAGGAAAGGAATTCCAATCAAAACAAAAAATACTGAGTCTCTTAAACAAGACATTCTAAAACTTAGGTAATTTATAGTCATTAGAATTTTAGTTCTATATGAAGTAAGGACTATTCGATAATTTCTTATAAACATAGGTTTTCATTGGAATTCACTCAATCAGTTAATTATGGAACAAGAGAGCTGTTTCATCTTTGTTTTAAAGAAATATAAAAATGAATTATGAATAGAAAGTAAAATGATTCCACTTTTTTTTTTTTATTTTTATAAATATCTTTATTTAGTTAATAAAATAACTTCGTTACCTAGTTATTTTATTAACTTTTTTAATTTAACCAACTAAACCCATTCTTAATTTTTAATTATTTCAATGAGATAAATTTTGGAAAAATTAAGAATTTCAGTATTTTTTCTTATTCTTTTTATTTATTCTTTCAGAAAGAGATAAGAATTGGTTTGGTGAATCGGAAACAATTTTATAGAAAAATTGAAGTAAAAATTGAAGTAAAAATTGCAATTTCTTTTCTTATGGAACATACATATCAATATGCATGGGTAATCCCTCTTCTCCCACTTCCAGTTATTATGTCAATGGGATTTGGCCTTATTCTTATTCCGACAGCAACAAAAAATCTTCGTCGCATATGGGCTTTTCCTAGTGTTTTACTCTTAAGTATAGCTATGGTATTCTCAGTTCAACTGTCTATTCAACAAATAAATGGAAGTTCGATCTATCAATATCTATGGTCTTGGACCGTCAATAATGATTTTTCTTTAGAATTTGGATACTTGATTGACCCACTTACTTCTATTATGTTAATACTAATTACTACTGTAGGAATCCTGGTTCTTATTTATAGTGATGGTTATATGTCTCACGATGAAGGATATTTGAGATTTTTTGTTTATATAAGTTTTTTCAATACTTCCATGTTGGGATTGGTTACTAGCTCCAATTTGATACAAATTTATTTTTTTTGGGAACTCGTGGGAATGTGTTCTTATTTATTGATAGGCTTTTGGTTTACACGACCAATCGCAGCGAGTGCTTGTCAAAAAGCTTTTGTAACTAATCGTGTAGGGGATTTTGGTCTATTATTAGGAATTTTAGGTTTTTTTTGGATAACAGGTAGTTTAGAGTTTAGGGATTTGTTCAAAATAGCTAATAACTGGATTCCTAATAATGGAATTAACTCTTTACTTACTACTTTGTGTGCTTTTTTATTATTCCTTGGTGCAGTTGCGAAATCCGCACAATTCCCTCTTCACGTATGGTTACCCGATGCTATGGAAGGGCCCACTCCTATTTCGGCTCTTATACACGCAGCAACTATGGTTGCTGCGGGAATTTTTCTTCTAGCTCGACTTCTTCCTCTTTTCATATCTTTACCTTTGATAATGAGTTTTATTTCTTTAGTAGGTACAATAACACTATTCTTAGGAGCTACTTTAGCTCTTGCTCAGAGAGATATTAAAAGAAGCTTAGCCTATTCTACAATGTCTCAATTGGGTTATATGATGTTAGCTCTAGGTATAGGTTCTTATCAAGCTGCTTTATTCCATTTGATCACTCATGCTTATTCAAAAGCTTTATTGTTCTTGGGATCCGGATCCGTTATTCATTCAATGGAACCTCTTGTTGGATATTCACCAGATAAAAGTCAAAATATGGTTCTTATGGGCGGTTTAAGAAAATACATTCCAATCACAAGAACTACTTTTTTATGGGGTACACTTTCTCTTTGTGGTATTCCACCTCTTGCTTGCTTCTGGTCCAAAGATGAAATCCTTAGTAATAGTTGGTTGTATTCGCCCTTTTTTGGAATAATAGCCTCCTTTACTGCAGGATTAACTGCCTTTTATATGTTTCGGATATATTTACTTACATTTGATGGGTATTTGCGTGTTCATTTTCAAAATTACAGTAGCACTAAAGAGAGATTCCTTGTATTCAATATCCTTATGGGGAAAAAGGATACCCAAAGGAGTGAATAGGGATTTCGTTTTATCAACAACGAAGAGTGGAGTTTCTTTTTTTTCACAAAATATACCAAAAATTCAAGGTAATACAAGAAATAGGATAGGATCCTTTACTACGTCTTTTGGGGCTAAAAAAACTTTTGCCTATCCGCATGAAACGGGAAATACTATGTTATTTCCTCTTCTTATATTACTACTTTTCACTTTGTTCATTGGATTCATAGGAATCTCTTTTGATAATGGAGGAATTGGTAATGGAATAGCAGAGTTAACCATATTATCAAAGTGGTTAACTCCCTCAATAAACTTTACCCAGGAAAGTTCTAATTCTTTTGTAAATTCATATGAATTTATTACTAATGCAATTTCTTCTGTAAGTCTAGCTATCTTTGGTTTATTCATAGCATATATCTTCTATGGATCCGCTTATTCTTTTTTTCAGAATTTGGATTTAATAAACTCTTTTTACAAAGGAAATCCTAAAAAAGAATTTTTAGATCAAGTAAAAAAAAATATATACAGTTGGTCATATAATCGTGGTTATATAGATATTTTCTATACTAGGGTCTTTACCCTCGGTATAAGAGGGTTAACCGAACTCACGGAGTTTTTTGATAAGGGTGTTATTGATGGAATTACCAATGGAGTGGGTCTTGCTAGTTTTTGTATAGGAGAGGAAATTAAATATGTAGGGGGAGGTCGAATCTCGTCTTATTTATTCTTTTTTTTATGTTATGTATCTGTGTTTTTATTCTTTTTTCTTTCTTAAGTTAAGGAATTTACAACAAGTCTCTTGCAAAAATAACTATCCTATCCCCTTTCTACAATCTCTCTATATCCTTGTTACATAAGGTAAGTATTGTATAATAGTTCGGTTTTCCGCGATTTTTTCCATTCCTCTGTGTAAATACCCTAATATGGGTTCACAATCAATAACATCCTCACCATCGAGAGTAACGATCAGTCGAAGAACACCATGCATTGATGGGTGTTGAGGGCCCATATTGACTATCATGAGATCTTTTCTTGTAAGCGGTAGACTCATATCCTTTCTTCCTTAATTCATTATTCCATGAAAATGGATTATTCCATGAATTCCTCAAAGCGAGGCTCATCAAAATGAAAAATCTAAGACTACTATAAGACTACTAAAAAAATAATAAAACAAGAAAAAAATTTGAACGATTAAATTACTGCTCCCGAATATTCAACTGACCGATTAATTTCTTATAACGTACTCTATTTTTCTTTGCCAAATAAGCCAGCAAACGTCGACGTTTTCCCAAAAGTCTTCGTAGACCTCTTTCCGATGAAAAATCTTTTTTGTGTAATTCCAAATGTGAAGCAAGTCTCCGTATCTTATTGGTGAAACTGAATACTTGAAATTCAACAGAACCCCTGTTTTCTTCTTTTTCTTCTTTAACCATAAATCCAAAAATTTTTCTACCTCCTTTCTTTTTCATGTATTTTTCTGATCAGGAAAAATACAAAATTATGTCAGTTATTTTGAAGTTATTCTAATCTCGTACACACACAAATTTGCAATTATTCATCTACTACTGGAATTTGGATTTATTTTATCGATGCAAATTGGATTTGGATAGAAGGGTACATTCTTTCTAATATTTTAGATAGAAGAAATGTTTCTTCTATCTAAAATATTAGAAAGAATTTTGCTGATTTATTTATTGCTATATGCAATTTATGGAATTGATACACCATTTAATTGATATCATTTAGCAAAATGAAACACAGCATATGCATCCATCTTTTGGCTCGAGAATTTCACGGGATAGAGATATGGTATAAGAAATAGACTATTAAGTAACTCTAAATGAATTGTGGATACATCTGTATCCTTAACATACTGAAACGATTGTCATTATTCGTATCAAACCAATAGCGATTCATACAAGCTAAATCTTCTAATCAATGGTGGGCCAATAATGAATTTTTTTGCATATGTATTAAGACGCTTGGCCTGATTTCGAAATTGTCCAGAGTTTTATATGTTGTTTTCATTGCAAAATGATGGGTCTCCTTCCATAACTTTCCAATTACGAGTACGAGAATTGAAAGACATGAAAATTCTCAATTCTCTACGGCGTCTAGTAGATAGAAACAAGAAAATCAGAAGAATCTTTCTCTCTATTCACTATCATTCCGCGTCTTCGACTTCTATTAGTTTCTTTTCTTCTTTAATGCAATAGCTATAGTTTGATATAAGAATCCATTTCTCAAAGTAATGGAAACCATTCTCTTATAGGAAATGGTTCGAAAATCGCTATTCCACCTTTTAGGTATCGTGAAAAGTGATACCTGTGAAGATCGTGCATTTCAGTCAAATTCAGATCCGTTTTTCGAGTCCATGATATAATATAACCAAATTGGATAGATCTTCCACCTGTTTAGCTAAGAAAGAATAGATACAGAGGTGGATAATAGATCGATATGAAGATCATGAGCTGCCCCATAATGAAATCGCCAGTAGTCGCGAATATCTCCTTCTTCCCTAATCCAAGATTGGAGAAAGAAGATCTAAGAGGGACCTATGGAGAATGTAGTCAGAAATCCATAATAGAGTCCGACCACAACGACCGAATTAATTATCCTCATCGAGAAACTTAGACTACTAAATAGAAAAGATTTGAAAATCATGGCATGGGTCTCCTTTTTTTCTTTCTTTAGAGTTTTCTATATGCACAATTTCTCGATGTTTCGATGAGAATTTCTTGACTTTCCATATATAGAAAGAGATAGACTATAAATGACATCTCTTATGTCAATAAGACCAAAGGGATGGATATTAAATGATAGGAAGTGCTAGGAAGTGAAATAGAATGAAATAGAGCCACTTTGGGCTTCCCTATGAAATGAGGCATGGAACGGAGCCACTACGAAGAAATTATGGGAGTTACGAAAGAAGCTTCGGACTCATATTGTTCATGGGTTGAGAGCGGGAGTTGAACTCTAGGAGGTCGAATCCCCCCTTGTTCCTCAGTAGCTCAGTGGTAGAGC
>NW_028259627.1:0-32363 GCF_056163025.1 Triticum urartu | reverse complement strand
GTATCTATAAACAAAGTAATAAATATACTTAAAACAAAGTAGGAATTCGCAAAATGGATAAAATCATTGCAGTTATTATAGGGAAGTCTAGAGATATCCTATTTGAAGGAGGACGGGATTCAAATCAGGGAAAGGATCCTTTCTTCTATTGATTTGATAGAAATTCGTTTTTCTTTTCCTGTCTGTATGATTTTGATTTTCGATGAATGAGCCTTTGGTAATGCTTTTATCTCTATTCTATGTCGCAGGCGCCTATCCAGTCTATAAACAAATACTAATGAGAAAATGAAAACTATACTAAACTAAAGAAAACATAGGATAGAGATCCTAAAATCTAAAAAAGGGCATATTAGGGCTATACGGATTCGAACCGTAGACCTTCTCGGTAAAACAGATCAAACGGATTATTATCGAAATGATTTGAACTGTTTCAAAGACCCAACATGCATTTTTTTGCATTGGGCTCTTTCATAAACTGATTTAAAGATCAGTTAGTCCACCATAGTTTTTCTTTACGGAAAGATAATGAGATGGCTCCCTGTGCTCTGATTGATTTTTTGTATTATGATCTATCTAGGAGCAATACCAAAGTGTTTCAAAGGAGGATTACCTTGACTTAGGTCTGCCTCCGGTCTAAATTAAATCAACCTAAGTGAAATGGAGTCTCTATCGTTCCACTGCAAGAGTTAACTATGAGACTTCATACACCTTAAAGTTCATAGAACGAAAAGAAGTTTTTTGGAGGCCCTTATCCTCATTACGCCTAGCATTTAGTGGGCTGGATATTTACCTTATCAACTAGCAAATCCATAAGGGTTCTATTTGATTAGGCACCTGAATTGGCACCTGAATCGGACTGAACCGACTGTTTGTCAGGCTACTGTTCTCCTATTCTCTCGAATCTATGAAGTAAGACATTGATTTTGCAATAAGATCGATTATGTTCATTGCATAATAAGCTCCTTTGAAAAGCATTGGCGCACGTGTAAACGAGTTGCTCTACCGAACTGAGCTATAGCCCTTATCAGAGATATCTTAACATATAGATAATTTCTTGTCAAGATGAATATTTTCTAATGCCAGAGGATACCCCTTTGATCTGTATCTGTTTAGTATTTAGTTTAGTATTTAGTATATAACAGACCAATAACAGAGCGGTATTGCTTAGAAAAGGGATTCAATATATAATCGATCGAAGTAATGGGTCTTCCTTTGTGGTGATAAATTGCCTACTTAACTCAGTGGTTAGAGTATTGCTTTCATACGGCGGGAGTCATTGGTTCAAATCCAATAGTAGGTAAGTAGGTAGAAAAATTACTAGATAGCATTGGACTTACTTCGCTTCGCTATCTAATAACTTTTTCTACCCCTCTTCCCTTTTTCTTTGTATCAACTATAAACCACTGGATTGTCTTCAATTGGATGGGGGAATCCAATTGACAGCCTCGATTCGTATCCTAGCTCGTCTGAGAGCGAGCTTCGCTTCAACCAAATCTTTCGTACCCTCAGCTTTACTCAAGTTAGCTTCGGCTATTTCAAGTGCCTTTTGAGCTTCTTCCGGATCAATATCACTACCCAGTTCCGCATCATTTCCTAAAATGATGATCTCATTATTAACTATTCTCGCAAAACCGCTCCACAGAATCGCTGTTAACCATTGGTCGTTGAGGAGGCGTATTCTCAAAGGACCCATATCTACTGCTGTGTTAATGGGGGCGTGGTTTGGTAATACGCCAATTTGGCCACTATTAGTGGATAAAATGATTTCTTTCACTTCACAATCCCAAATAATTCGCTTAGGAGTCAGTACATAAAGATTTAATTTCATTTCTTCGATTTGTTCTCCTCTTCTAAGGTTATAGCTTTCGTGCTAGCTTCATCGATGTTACCCACCAAATAAAAAGCCTGTTCAGGTAGGCCGTCTAATTCTCCGGAAAGGATTAGTTGAAATCCCCTAATAGTTTCCGCAAGAGCAACATACTTTCCTGGAGAACCAGTAAAAACTTCTGCCACAAAGAACGGTTGTGATAAGAAACGCTCAATTTTTCTTGCTCTTGCTACAGTTAAACGATCCTCTTCCGATAATTCATCCAAGCCAAGAATTGCGATAATGTCCTGAAGTTCTTTGTAACGTTGTAAAGTTTCCTTAACTCTTTGCGCAGTTTCATAATGTTCGTTGCCAACGATCCGAGGCTGTAACATAGTCGAGGTTGAATCTAAAGGATCTACTGCTGGATAAATACCCTTGGAAGCTAATCCTCTGGAAAGTACGGTAGTAGCATCCAAATGTGCAAATGTTGTGGCAGGGGCAGGGTCGGTCAAATCGTCTGCAGGTACATAAACTGCTTGAATCGAAGTTATAGATCCCTTTTTAGTAGAAGCAATTCTTTCTTGCAAAGAACCCATTTCTGTACTAAGAGTAGGTTGATAACCCACTGCGGAGGGCATTCTCCCTAATAAAGCGGATACCTCTGATCCTGCTTGAACAAAACGAAAGATATTATCGATAAATAAAAGCACGTCTTGCTTATTAACATCTCGGAAATATTCCGCCATAGTTAGGGCAGTTAAACCAACTCTCATACGAGCTCCCGGTGGTTCATTCATTTGGCCATAGACTAGAGCTACCTTTGATTCCTCAATATTTTTTTCATTAATTACTCCGGATTCCTTCATTTCCATATAAAGATCATTTCCTTCACGAGTCCGTTCCCCTACTCCACCGAATACGGATACGCCCCCATGAGCTTTAGCAATGTTATTGATTAATTCCATGATCAGTACTGTTTTACCTACTCCAGCCCCCCCAAATAGTCCTATTTTTCCTCCACGTCGATAAGGAGCTAAAAGATCGACGACCTTAATACCTGTTTCAAAGATGGATAATTTCGTATCTAACTCGATAAAGGCAGGCGCAGATCTATGAATAGGGAACGTTGCACTACTATCTACAGGACCCAAATTGTCAACAGGCTCCCCAAGAACGTTGAAAATTCGTCCGAGAGTAGCTCCACCGACCGGAACACTGAGAGGAGCTCCCGTGTCAATCACTTCCATTCCTCTCATCAACCCGTCCGTAGCACTCATAGCTACAGCTCTAACTCGATTATTTCCTAATAATTGTTGTACCTCACAAGTCACATTAATTTGCTTATCGGCAGTGTCTCTACTCTGGACTACCAAAGCGTTATAAATATAAGGTAACTTGCCTGGGGGAAAAGTGACATCCAGCACGGGTCCAATAATTTGATCGATACGACCTGTACTTTTTTCTTCAATTGTGGAAACCCCGGGAGGAGAAGTAGTAGGATTGGTTCTCATAATTATCACATAATTAAAAAAAAGGAATTTGTCGAAATTTTTCTTTTTTTATTGTTGAATAATGCCAAATCAAATCAAAAAAAATCCAAAAGTAAAAAGGAAATGAATTAGTTAATTCAATAAGAGAGAAAAGGGGACCAGGACTTGATTTCGTTGCCCAAGCGAATCCCATTCAATCGTTTACTCATGGAATGAGTCCATTGGAAAGTTCAATCAATCTTTTTTTTCATATACATTTTGCCTTTTGTGGAGGATCTGTGCCTACTCTACTTTCCTATCTAGGACTTCGATATACAAAATATATACTACTGTGAAGCATAGATTGCTGTCAACAAAGAATTTTATTAGTATTTAGTTAGGTATTTGCATTCAAAATAAGAAAAGAGAACTATTAAGAACTTGTAAAATAAGGATTAGGAATTAATTTGGGTTGCGCTATATCTATCAAAGAGTATACAATAATTATGGATTTGGTAAATCAAATCCATGGTTTAATAACGAACCGTGTTAACTTACCATAACAACAACTCAATTCCTATCGAATTCCTATATTGGAATTCCTATAGGATAGAACATACACAGGGTGTACGCATTATATATGAATGAAACATATTCATTAACCTAAGCATGCCCTCAATTTTCTTTAATGAGTTGATATTATATTAATTGAATATCCTTTTTGTTTTACGAGATTTTTGCTAAAGTTTCATTTACGCCTAATTAACATCGAGTAGACCCTGTTATTGTGAGAATTCTTAATTCAAGAGTTATAGGGAGGGACTTATGTCACCACAAACAGAAACTAAAGCAGGTGTTGGATTTCAAGCTGGTGTTAAAGATTATAAATTGACTTACTACACCCCAGAGTATGAAACTAAGGATACTGATATCTTGGCAGCATTCCGAGTAAGTCCTCAGCCTGGGGTTCCGCCCGAAGAAGCAGGGGCTGCAGTAGCTGCCGAATCTTCTACTGGTACATGGACAACTGTTTGGACTGATGGACTTACCAGTCTTGATCGTTACAAAGGACGATGCTATCACATCGAGCCTGTTGCTGGGGAAGACAACCAATGGATCTGTTATGTAGCTTATCCATTAGACCTATTTGAAGAGGGTTCCGTTACTAACATGTTTACTTCCATTGTAGGTAACGTATTTGGTTTCAAAGCCCTACGTGCTCTACGTTTGGAGGATCTACGAATTCCCCCTACTTATTCAAAAACTTTCCAAGGCCCGCCTCATGGTATCCAAGTTGAAAGAGATAAGTTGAACAAGTACGGTCGTCCTTTATTGGGATGTACTATTAAACCAAAATTGGGATTATCCGCAAAAAATTATGGTAGAGCGTGTTATGAGTGTCTACGTGGTGGACTTGATTTTACCAAAGATGATGAAAACGTAAACTCACAACCATTTATGCGCTGGAGAGACCGTTTTGTCTTTTGTGCCGAAGCTATTTATAAATCACAGGCCGAAACCGGTGAAATCAAGGGGCATTACTTGAATGCGACTGCGGGTACATGTGAAGAAATGATTAAGAGAGCTGTATTTGCAAGAGAATTAGGGGTTCCTATTGTAATGCATGACTACTTAACTGGGGGATTCACCGCAAATACTACTTTGGCTCATTATTGCCGCGACAATGGCCTACTTCTTCACATTCACCGTGCAATGCATGCAGTTATTGATAGACAGAAAAATCATGGTATGCATTTCCGTGTATTAGCTAAAGCATTGCGTATGTCTGGGGGAGATCATATCCACTCCGGTACAGTAGTAGGTAAGTTAGAAGGGGAACGCGAAATGACTTTAGGTTTTGTTGATTTATTGCGCGATGATTTTATTGAAAAAGATCGTGCTCGCGGTATCTTTTTCACTCAGGACTGGGTATCCATGCCAGGTGTTATACCGGTAGCTTCAGGTGGTATTCATGTTTGGCATATGCCAGCTCTGACCGAAATCTTTGGGGACGATTCTGTATTACAATTTGGTGGAGGAACTTTAGGACATCCTTGGGGAAATGCACCTGGTGCAGCAGCTAATCGAGTGGCTTTAGAAGCCTGTGTACAAGCTCGTAACGAAGGGCGCGATCTTGCTCGCGAAGGTAATGAAATTATCCGAGCAGCTTGCAAATGGAGTCCTGAACTAGCCGCAGCTTGTGAAGTATGGAAGGCGATCAAATTCGAGTTCGAGCCGGTAGATACTATTGATTAACTAGATAAAACTAAAGATAAAGAAGGTATAAATAAAAAAGAAACGAAATAAAAAGAGAAAAAAATCAGTTATGAAATGCAGTAATTCTTCTTTATTCTTCTAATTGATTGCAATTAAACTCGGCTCAATCTTTTTTAGAAAAAAAAGATTGAGCCGAATAAAAATAGATCATGATATGATCATGAGACTTGACAAATTGAGATTCGTCTATTCTATATATCTAGAATATATATATTAAGGTATAATACAATAAAGAAATACAAATAAAATAATAAAATAATAAAATATAGTATTATCATATGATAATGATAATGGAATCAAATACGCAGTATTTACAGAAAAAAGTCTTCGTTTATTGGGAAAGAATCAATATACTTTTAATGTCGAATCGGGATTCACTAAGACAGAAATAAAGCATTGGGTCGAACTCTTCTTTGGTGTTAAGGTGGTAGCTGTGAATAGCCATCGACTACCTGGAAAAGGTAGAAGAATAGGACCTATTCTGGGCCATACAATGCATTACAGACGTATGATCATTACCCTTCAACCGGGTTATTCTATTCCACTTCTAGATAGAGAAAAAAACTAAAGGAGAATGAATGAAAAAAGACATAGTTTGGAAGTTAGACCTTTTTATAGGACTCTCTTTCAATTTCAAAAAAGAGGACGTTTGAAACTTTTAACAGGCGTAATCGTGAGTCAACAAGTGACTCGAACTGTGTGTAAAAAAAGAAGCATTTTTTTTTTTTCAAAATGCTAGAACTAGATAAGGAAGTTTTCTATAACCTTGAGAAAAAGGATAAAAAGGTAGTTTTTTTTTAGTTTATGACTCCGATCAAGAGCGAGAAATCCTTGATTTGGGATTGGACATAGAACCTGGACCCATCGTAGAGACGTTTAGTTCAAAAGAAAGGATCGTATCCTGATGGTAAGAATTATACTTTCGTGGAAATACAGCGCTATAGACTTCAATGCGGTAGAGTAGACGTTTTGTTTCTAATTTTTCTGGACCAAACCTCCGCTCCGACCCAACGATACAATGAATTTTTTCTGTTCATATTCATAAATAAAAAAGATTCGGAATCGCAATGCTACTATATGCGTCCAGAGGAGTATTTGGAATAATATTCTTCTATAATCCATTATTGCGGGGGGTCTTACTAACAGGGCTTCGCTGCACGGGACAGGTCTTCGTCGAAAAGCTAACTCCACCCGGCATTTTCATACCCTTTCTTTGGGTGGTATATCGCCTTTTAAAGTCTAAGAGGGTAGTAGGGGATCTATAGTAGGTAAGATAATTTGCCCTTTGATTTTGATTGAATATACTATTTTTCCGCCTTTACCACGCATTATTGTATGCGCTTCTAGAGAAGTATGTATGCAGGAAGTAAATTCTAACCGCTTTCTTTTGAATCCAATTTCAAATTAGATTAGAAAGATAGAAAGGCCATGAGGATGGGAAAATCAAAATAAAATCTTTTTAATTAGTTCTCCTTTTTTGGAATTTTCTTATTATCCTTTCATTTTTTTTACAGAATATTTTTCAAACTAAAAATAAAAAATACAATACAATAGTCAATATTCCTTATAATAGATATACTTAATTATATCATAAGAATCTTAAGATATTTTTCGACTAGATAGAAATAGTAAATTTGAATTGAGACACCTATTCCATGACGGATTTAAACTTACCTTCTATTTTCGTGCCTTTAGTAGGCTTAGTATTTCCGGCAATTGCAATGACTTCTTTATTTCTTTATGTGCAAAAAAATAAGATTGTCTAGTATTTTTTAGTGTAAGTAATATAATATGGTAGGGTATGTGGCTTTTTCTACACACACTTTCTACACACAAATGAAAAACGGTTATGGATGCGGATATAGGCTACGAGCATAAATGCATGAATATGCAGAGCCAGGTATAGCGAGTTTTATTTTATTTATTTTAATTGAATCAACGAATATTTTTTGAATAGAAAGTCAATGTATCTAACCTATTATTTCACAGGAGTACTAGTTGCTGAAGGCGATTTCAGAATCAAAAAAAGTAAAGTCAAAATTATTTAGCTTATTCTCTCAATTTCAATCGACCGCTGCTGGATTTAGTATATCTAATATGAATTGGCGATCAGAACACATATGGGTAGAACTTCTAAAAGGTTCTCGAAAAAGGGGTAATTTTTTCTGGGCCTGTATTCTTTTTCTAGGTTCACTAGGATTCTTATCGGTTGGGATTTCCAGTTATCTTGGTAAGAATATTATATCTATACTTCCATCTCAAGAAATTCTTTTTTTTCCGCAGGGGGTCGTGATGTCTTTCTACGGAATCGCAGGCCTATTCATTAGCTCCTACTTGTGGTGTACTATTTTGTGGAATGTAGGTAGTGGTTATGACCGATTCGATAGAAAAGAGGGAATAGTGTGCATTTTTCGTTGGGGATTCCCTGGAATAAAACGTCGCGTCTTCCTTCGATTCCTTATGCGGGATATCCAATCAATTAGAATTCAGGTTAAAGAGGGTCTTTATCCTCGTCGTATTCTTTATATGGAAATCCGGGGCCAGGGGATCATTCCCTTGACTCGTACTGATGATAAATTTTTTACTCCACGAGAAATTGAACAAAAAGCTGCCGAATTGGCCTATTTCTTGCGCGTACCAATTGAAGTATTTTGAGGTATCTTTTTTGAACTGAGTTGAATGAAGAAAAGAAGAATTGGAAGAAGAAAAGTTTTCTCAACACAGGGAGGAAGTCCCTTCTAAATTGGATTTGTTATTGTAAGGGGATTTTTAAGTATTTATCTAAAGGAAGGAACAAACGAGGATAAGAGAAATTTGCTTTTAATTTTTTTTTATCCAAGTTAGATATATCGCATACTATTCTTCCTTTTTCATCCGAAAGGGCTTTTTTTTTATTCTATTTCACTATTTCATTCCATCTAGATCTAAGAAAGAACCCAATGCACTGAAATTCCACTAATAACTAATATACAAAAAAGAAGAATAGATACAGGGTATCAAACCTATAGAGTTTTTGCTTCAAAGAAATAGAAATATCATGAAATAGAAATATCATCATATAGAGTCAGGGAATGGAATAGAGTCAGCGAATGAAGCATATTCATTAACAACTCCATTTACAGATCAAAAATGAAAAAAAAGAAAGCATTGCCTTCTTTACTATATCTTGTATTTATCGTACTTTTGCCTTGGGGGGTCTCTTCCTCATTTAACAAATGTCTGGAACTTTGGATTAAGAATTGGTGGAATACCAGGCAATCCGAAACTCTCTTAACTGATATTCAAGAGAAAAGGATTCTAGAAAGATTCATAGAATTAGAAGAACTTTCTCTCTTGGACGAGATGATAAAAGGGAAACTAAAGACACATGTACAAAAACCTCCTACAGGAATACACAAGGAAATAATACAATGGGTCAAAATAAATAATGAGGATCATCTCCATACCATTTTGCATTTCTCGACAAATATAATCTGTTTGGCTATTCTAAGTGGTTCTTTTTTTCTGGGTAAAGAGGAACTTGTCATTTTGAATTCTTGGGTTCAGGAATTCTTCTATAATTTAAATGACTCAATAAAAGCTTTTTTTATTCTTTTAGTTACTGATTTTTTTGTTGGATTTCACTCCACCCGTGGTTGGGAACTAGTAATTCGTTGGGTCTACAACGATTTTGGATGGGCTCCTAACGAGCTTATTTTCACTATTTTTGTTTGTAGTTTTCCAGTAATTCTAGATACATGTTTGAAATTTTGGGTCTTTTTTTGTTTAAATCGTCTATCTCCTTCGCTTGTAGTCATTTATCATTCAATTAGTGAAGCATAAATTCATTTGATCTCCCGATATTAATATTAATCAAATTAGCAAGCATCTTTTTTTAGAAAGAAAGCCCTTTTCCATTTTAGCAAAATTCTTTCTATTTATACCTACTTTAAGGTATTCATCATTGCAGTACAACTGTTGCAGTAGAATGACAACAGATTCGTGTATAGGGAACTAGATTAGCTTAGCTACCTATCTAATTTATTGTAGAAATTCTGGGATCTGCGATTGGACATGGAAAATAGAAATACTTTTTCTTGGGTAAAGGAACAGATAACTCGATCGATTTCTGTATCGATCATGATATACGTAATAACTCGGACATCTATTTCAAATGCATATCCCATTTTTGCGCAGCAGGGTTATGAAAACCCACGAGAAGCAACTGGACGAATTGTATGTGCCAATTGCCATTTAGCTAGCAAGCCCGTCGATATTGAAGTTCCCCAAGCTGTGCTTCCCGATACTGTATTTGAAGCAGTTCTTCGAATTCCTTATGATATGCAATTGAAACAAGTTCTTGCTAATGGAAAAAAGGGAGGGTTGAATGTAGGTGCTGTTCTTATTTTGCCCGAGGGATTCGAATTAGCGCCGCCCGATCGTATTTCCCCTGAGTTAAAAGAAAAGATAGGAAATCTTGCTTTTCAGAGTTATCGTCCCGATAAAAAAAACATTCTTGTGATAGGCCCTGTTCCCGGTAAGAAATATAGTGAAATTGTCTTTCCCATTCTTTCCCCTGATCCTGCTACGAAGAAAGATGCTCATTTCTTAAAATATCCCATATATGTAGGGGGAAACCGAGGAAGAGGACAGATCTATCCTGATGGTAGCAAGAGTAACAATACAGTCTATAATGCTACGTCAACAGGTATAGTAAGAAAAATACTACGTAAAGAAAAGGGGGGGTATGAAATATCCATAGTTGATGCATCAGATGGACGCCAAGTGATTGATATTATACCTCCCGGACCAGAACTTCTTGTTTCAGAGGGGGAATCCATCAAGCTTGATCAACCATTAACAAGCAATCCTAATGTGGGAGGTTTTGGTCAGGGGGACGCAGAAATCGTGCTTCAGGATCCATTACGTGTCCAAGGCCTTTTGTTCTTCTTCGCATCCGTTATTTTGGCACAAGTTTTTTTGGTTCTCAAAAAGAAACAGTTTGAAAAGGTTCAATTGTACGAAATGAATTTCTAGGTCCCGGGATTTCTTACCATCAAGTTGGTAAAAAGCCTCGATTTATTGGCAATTGCTAGAATTATCTATGATCTATTTTGGAAATCCTTTTTTTGTTTAGACTGCTTTTTGTTTATGAGATGTCTGGAATTCCTTATTTATATCCCATGCAAAAGAAGAGAATCCAAGGCAAAGGCGAGAACAATCAAATTAAAATTTCTTCTTTTTCGGAGGGATTGCAGGTCTTCTTAATCGTCTATTCGGCACAAGAAAAAGCCTTTTTCTTGTGCCGATTCTTCTTGTATCAAAATAAGAATCCTTTTTCTTCCTAATTCGTCAAAGATTACTATTTCTTCTTTATTCGGGTCTGTCTCTTGGACCTCTTTTTCTTTTGCTTAGGTTTAGCCGAGGTAGTGGACAAACAGAGGGGAAGAAAATATGGCGGGGGAAAAATTTCTTGTGATTGTGAGCAAATTGCTTGGCTTGTTTAATTAAGTTCAACTTCAAATTTACAGAAATTTTGCAAAAAAAAAGTAAACTCTTCCATTGAAGGTTTTTTTATTTTTAGGCTAGTTGAATAGTTTTGATTAAGGTTTTATTAGTTTATTACTCGAAACTAAATCAAGGATTTTCAGGATACTTCCTTCGTGGAATAAGATATTGGATCCTCGAGTGATCTCTTTTTCTTGTTGCTTCATAAGAGTGAATCGAATAGATTCAATTCGCGTTATAAGAGTAAAATAAAAATTCCGCGGGTCCTTTCCGCTCTAATCAGATAAAGGGGGGTAAGGACCCGCTAAGCTCCTACTTTTTCATGTTTACAATCTGGTCCCTCCGATTACTATAGAGATGAACCCAATCCAGAATATGAACCATAAAAGAAAACACCTACTAAACCAATCACAGCAATACCAGCTACAGTACCTATCAGCCAAAGAGGAATTCTTCCAGTAGTATCGGCCATTTCCCCTACTTTCCTCCACATTTTATCAATTGGTCATGCTAGAGACAAAAACAGTCATGGGTAGTTATAAGGATGGTATCCTTCCAAATGGGATAAGAGAATTCTTATTAGTCTCTTTCTTTCTCTCAATTGAAGAAGTAATTGGAAAATAAAACAGCAAGTACAAAAATGAGTAATAAACCCCAGTATAGACTGGTACGATTCAATTCAACATTTTGTTCATTCGGGTTTGATTGTGTCATAGTTCTATAGTTGGAATTTGTTTTATCGTTGGATGAACTGCATTGCTGATATTGATCCCAAGAAAAAAACAGTAGGTACAGCTAGTCCGTGAATAGCCAGCCATCGCACTGTAAAAATAGGATAGGTTCGATCTATGGTCATTGAGGGCCTCCTAAAAGGATCTACTAAATTCATCGAGTTGTTCTAAAGAATCAAAACGGTCGGTTATTAACGGAATTCCTTGTCGGCTTTCCGTGAAATACTCGTTTGGCCTAGGACTTCCAAACACGTCATAAGCTAAACCCGTACTGACAAATAACCAACCCGCAATGAATAGGGAAGGTATAGTAATGCTATGAATAACCCAGTATCGAATACTGGTAATAATATCAGCAAAAGAACGTTCTCCCGTGCTTCCAGACATGCTGAACTCCCAAAATTTTTGTACATTCAAAAAAGGAATTGATTCCGTAAAAGATGGGATCGACCAGTAAATAGAAAATTACTGATATTTCATCCTTGTGAGATTGTCAATTTTGTACCAAAGGTGTATTTTGAGTATACCGAATTAGTATAGCTATCCTTCCTATGGCACAGCAATCTGGTTTTGCCTGGTTCCGAAACATAATTACTTTTTTATTTTTTTTTTGTCTATAGGTAAGCTATATGTTATTCAAGGCATCAATAGAAAACCCCATTTTTGTAGGTTCTACTTACTTTTCATTGGCTTCGGAATAATAGAGTAATTCGGAATAGCAGCCAAAATCTTGGGAAAATCTAAGTTAATGATCAATAGGTTTGGATAAATAATTTAGGAAGGATATTCTCATACTGACACAATACAAGGACAAGTATATGTGAAATCTATCCTTTCATAATTCGTAATTCATCCTTGTATTGTTTGTTGGATTAGGTCTAACTTTCTTGACCAAACTGCGAGCGCGGAACTTTACGAGATGAAATAGGGAAAGACAGAAGATAGAATAGAACTTAAAAGGATAATTGAAGTGACTCGTCTTCGAATCTACTTTGGTTGGAGTTCGAAAAAGGAATAAAAATAAAGTAAATTCAAGGAAGAGCTTTCTTTTTTTTTTTTTTTTAACAGCCCCTTGGCAGGTCGTGGAATGCTTTTGTTCTCCTCTTATTCCATATGGAATACAATCAGTTAAAATAAGAAGGAATAGGGGAATATTCGATCGTTCACTCCAAAAAGAGGGTCCTATTGAAAAAGAAATTATCCAAAATAGAAAGAAGTTTTTTTTTTCAAATTCAATTGTTTATTTATCTCTTATTCAAAAATTTCCCTGAAAATTGAATTTCTTTTTTTCATTCAATGGGGTTAGATGATCTAGTTCTTAATATTATTACTTTACTCAATTGACAAATTCCACAACAAATCTCTTGATTCGGAATTAGGGACTCATGTATCATCTGATGAATCCACTTTCTTTTACACTTCTGTATCTTACTCTATCTTGTTTTTTAGTATTATCTAAAATAACTGATGAATTATGAATTTTCCATAACTTAGGTAAATGCTTTACCAACATATGTAGTGTAGTAAAAAAAAATAAATGGAATTTAACTCTTTCATGCTTACTTTAACTAGTTATTTTGGTTTTCTACTGGCTGCTTTAACTATAACCCCAGCTCTATTTATTGGCTTGAACAAGATACGCCTTATTTGAATTGACTGAATAATTATAATTCAGAAAAGAAAAATCTTTCTTTGGGATTCCTGGCATTCTACGACTCTTTTCCAGACTAATTAGGAATTCTTTTCTTGGTCATTGAGATTCGTGGATAATTTAGAGTACTATTTAGGGATAGATCGTACCTCTTTTTTTATCCCCTCGAACAAATCGAAATGATTGAAGTTTTTCTATTTGGAATCGTCTTAGGCCTAATTCCTATTACTTTAGCGGGATTATTCGTGACTGCGTATTTGCAATACAGGCGTGGGGATCAGTTGGATCTTTGATTGAGTCATTTTTTTTTTTTGATTGACCTCCTCCAGACCAGAGAGGAGGTCAAATTGAAATTGGAGTTACAATTCAATTTTGTTAAGTTATTTTACTCTGCTTCGACATAAAATAGATGGAATCACGCTCTGTAGGATTTGAACCTACGACATCGGGTTTTGGAGACCCGCGTTCTACCGAACTGAACTAAGAGCGCTTTCATTCATTCAAAAAGAAAATCTTTTTCTATTCCTAATGTATCTCACGTACGTATAGTCTCCACAAATTCAAGTTATACCCACTTTACTTTAATTGATCTCGTCGCTACTGCCTATAAAGAAGAAAGAAGTAATAGGTAGGGATGACAGGATTTGAACCTGTGACATTTTGTACCCAAAACAAACGCGCTACCAAGCTGCGCTACATCCCTTTTCCAAATTAAATTGTTGTACAATGCCATTGTACACAATTCCTGTCTTCTTTTCCACATCATAATTTTCTTCTTCTTTCTTTCTCTATCTATATATAGAACCCTCGTGTCATTTCTTCTTTTTGGTCTCATATAATTAAGGAATTATATACATATAAAATCCAATATAATTTCGCCTATAAAAGAAGGATTACTTTTCCTTGGTAATATATAGGAAGAAGGGGTCATCTTTTTCTTTTTTAGGGATAGGAAAATTTCGTCGATATGGTTCATTTTATATATAGCATAACAATCTTGGGCAAGAGTTTATGATCATATATGTATTCCAACAAGGAAGGAGGATTTTCAATGCGGGATATAAAAACATATCTCTCTGTAGCACCCGTGCTAAGTACTCTATGGTTTGGTGCTTTAGCAGGTTTATTGATAGAAATTAATCGTTTATTCCCAGATGCTTTGTCATTCCCTTTTTTTTAATTCTAGTTATTGCTATGGGAGGGATAGATTTCTTCGTGATATGACAAAATTTGATCCTTTTCAATCTTTTTTTAGTATCGGAAGGAAAAAGAAAGAAAAGATGGATTGGGTTGAACCTCAGAGTCATTAAAAATTTGGTAAACCCCATTTTTGAAAATAGAAATTCAATTTAAAGGGGTACCCAAGCTAAATAAGGCCTCAGAAATCAGAGCATAGAAAAGGCGGGGCTGGCTAATTAAATGAAAGGATTTCGAACCAAAATCTTTGCTAATTCGACAAGGATTGTATTCTTTAATTATTTCTCTATTTTTTATTACTTAATTAAAGAATAAAAAAAAATTATTCTAATGAATTTTATTCTTCTTCTTCGGATTCAAAATAGAAGAATAAAAGAATAAGTAGAAGAATTAAGTTAAGTCAATCCAAAAAGAAAAGGAGGTTCATGGCCAAGGGAAAAGATGTTAGAATCAGAGTTATTTTGGAATGCATCAGTTGTGTTCGAAAAGGTGCCAATGAGGAATCGACGGGGATTTCTAGATATAGTACTCAAAAGAATCGCCACAATACACCCGGACAATTAGAATTCAAAAAATTTTGTCGTTATTGTCGCAAGCATACGACTCATCACGAAATAAAGAAATAGGAACATCGTGTGTTTGATCTTTCCAAACAACAGAAAGAGTAAGAACTTCATATTTAATATATAAAGAAAACATAGTATAGAATACAAAATACAAATCAACTCATCTGATTTCCGGTAGATATTATTTCATATGTATAGAGGGTATTCATATACTATAATATGAATCAAATAAGATATGGATCAAAGAAAAACTACTTCTTCTGGATCCTAAATTAATAAAATAAAGAAGTGAATTTTCAAATTTTCAAATTTTAAATAAGGAATAAATCATGTATACATCTAAACAACCTTTTCTTAAATCTAAGCAACCCTTTAGTAAATCCAAGCAAACTTTTAATAAATCCAAGCAACCCTTTCGTAAATCCAAGCAAACTTTTCGTAAATTCAAGCAACCTTTTCGTAAATCTAAACAACCTTTTCGTAGGCGTCCCCGGATTGGCCCGGGAGATCGAATTGATTATAGAAACATGAGTTTAATTAATAGATTTATTAGTGAACAAGGAAAAATATTATCGAGACGAATAAATAGATTAACCTTGAAACAACAACGATTAATTACTCTTGCTATAAAACAGGCTCGTATTTTATCTTTCTTACCGTTTCGTAACTATGAGAACGAAAAGCAATTTCAAGCCCAGTCAATTTCAATAATTACAGGTTCTAGACCCAGAAAAAATAGACATATTCCTCAATTAACGCAAAAGTACAATTCCAATCGAAACTTAAGAAACAACAACCAAAATTTAAGAAACAACAACCGGAACTTAAGTTCCGATTGTTGATGTTTTATTCGAATTCGAAAGGGCCAGACCTATATATATTATAAAGAAAGTAATCCAGCTCGTTGATTCCTACCACTTAATCTTAATTTATTGTATCTTCCCGGAGTTCCCTCTCCGGGAATTCATCTTTTATTATTCCAGTATATTACTTTATTTATACCTTTAATTGATGATCTTTATTTTATTGGAAATCGTGTAAAGATTATTTGGATTTGATACAGCTACTTGTGCAAGCATTTTACGATTAAGAATCAATTTCTTCTTGTACAGGTTGTGTATTAATTTACTATAACTATCGAATACTTTATATACCCGCGTTGCTGCGTTTATCCGAGTGATCCACAAACGACGAAAATCCCTCTTTTGCCTACCTCTATCTCGATGAGAGGAAACAAAAGCTCTTTTTACCTGTTGGGTAATCATTCGATTAAGTCTTAAATGAGCCCCTCTAAAGTTTGAGGCAAATGAACGCATTTTTGTTCGTCGTCTCCGGGCTATATATCCTCGCGGAACTCTGGTCATTGAATCAAATTAACCTTAATGAATAACTAATGATTTCTCTTCTTTTAGCCACCCTTTTTCTCATTAATAACAAAACTAATTATTCCGATATATAAAATATTAATTCCAATGGCTTTTGCTATAGTAACCTTCCCAACCACGATTTTTTATTCCACTCCGTTCAGTTATTTCTATACGAAATAACAAATTCATTCTAATAATACTAAAAAAAATAGTGGGTTCCATCGTTTCTATGGTTCCCTTTTAAACGGTGAGGCCTCTCTCTATACACCGGAGCCCTTTCTTTCATCAAAAGGTATTGCGAACTTGTATAGTCCACATTCTTTGGCTCTACCTATCCATTATAGAGTAAATAGCTCTTTTCACAATAAGAGTTATCCATACAGTGACGGTATTTAATTATGAAAGTTGGCTAAGTAGCTGACCCTGTTAGTCCGTTCTTTTAAGATAAAGGAGCATAAGCCTTTTTCTTTTTATTACTATTTCCTCCGCTTAATGGATAACCATTTGCTACCAATGGGAGAATTGCTTCTTATTTCCAATTTAGATAATTGGATTTGCACCAAAGGAAACCATAAATTCCATATACCATAGAAATCTAGGATAGAGAAGCTATATCCTATTCATTGGTACTAATCATGGATACTTCAATTTTTTTTATATTTGTTTGAAGTCATGATCTGAACGAGTCGCACATACACCCTAGCACATGTTCCTCGACGCTGAGGGCATCCTTTAAGCGCGGCCGTTTTTCGAGCATTTCGTATTGGCTGTCTTGCGTTTCTAATAAGTTGTTTAACCGTCGGCATGTTGTATGTATATAGAAAAAAATGGATTGGTTTAGATCCATCTTAACCTGATGATTGCTCATCATGAAGTCTTTCTATTTTCTATTAAATCGAGGAAAACACGAATTTAGCTGTGAAATAACTTTACAAGAAATCCGGACACTACCAATCCTTAAACATTTCTGGAAACCACACTGGATCAGTATCGCAGTGCTTGTCAATCATTTCATCCCCTACAATATCGACAAGTCCATAAGCTTTGGCTTCGTCTGCTGACATAAAAACATCCCTTTCCATGTCTTCGGATACAACCCAAAAAGGCTTGCCTGTTCTTACTGCATAAACCCTTGTGATCATTTCGCGAACTTTGTGTAACTCTTCTACTTCTAGTAAAAATTCTGGTGTCCTTGCCCGATAATAAGCACTAGCAGGTTGGTGAAGCATAATCCTCGCGTGAGGGAATGCTATACGCTTGGTGGGTTCTCCTCCAAGCAGAATGAAGGACGCCATGGAGGCGGCTATTCCGAGGCATATTGTATATATATCTGGTGT
Source organism: Triticum urartu (assembly GCF_056163025.1). NCBI lineage: Eukaryota > Viridiplantae > Streptophyta > Magnoliopsida > Poales > Poaceae > Triticum > Triticum urartu. The sequence continues at coordinate 14,471 of NW_028259627.1, read as the reverse complement.
CACCGTTTGCATCGTATCAAAAATAGCCATTCCTGAGATTAGCCACCCGCCTGGGGAGTTTATAAACAAAAAAATATCACTAATTCCATCTTCTATACTCAGATATACCATGAGACCTGTAATATGATTCGTGATCTCGCAACGAATCTCTTGACCTAAAAAAAGTGTCCTTTCTCGATACATAACATTGTATAAGTCAACCCAAGTCGCTTCTTCATCTCCAGGAATCCGGTAAGGTACTTTTGGAACACCAATGGGCATATTAGATTAATATTATTAAATTTAAGTAAGAAAACCACACTTTAATATGGAAACGTAAGAATGGAACAGAAAGAAAGAATCCGCAGTTTATTGTCTTAATTTTTATTCTTATTCTATATGAATATTATAGATTCTATTAATACGTAGATTGAAAGGTTATACATATAAGGAATGTAAGACAGATTGAATAAAGAAAAGGGAATGGGTGATTTGAATGCTAAACAAAGAGGGGTAGCGATCTATTCTTCGTTTTTTCCAAATTGGCCAAGTTACCCATTGCATATTGGCACTTATCGAGTATAGAATAGATCTGCTTCTCTTTCTTCTTATGAACAGAATTGGCTTCTTATTTTTAATGGAATGAAATAAATATTCGCGCTTTCTGACACAGAATCCCCTAGAAGGGTTAGGTACATAGGATATGGATAGTCTTTTTCAATGCGATAAAATAAAGCGACATCGTGTCTATTTTTCTTTGCTAAAGGGGTATTTCCATGGGTTTGCCTTGGTATCGTGTTCATACTGTCGTATTGAATGATCCGGGTCGATTGCTTGCGGTGCATATAATGCACACAGCTCTAGTTTCTGGTTGGGCTGGCTCAATGGCTTTATACGAATTAGCAGTTTTTGATCCCTCTGATCCTGTTCTGGATCCAATGTGGAGACAAGGTATGTTCGTAATTCCCTTCATGACTCGTTTAGGAATAACGGATTCGTGGGGTGGTTGGAGTATTTCAGGAGGAACTGTAACAAATCCGGGTATTTGGAGTTATGAAGGTGTGGCAGGTACGCATATTGTGTTTTCTGGCTTGTGTTTCTTGGCAGCGATCTGGCATTGGGTATATTGGGACCTAGAAATATTCTCTGATGAGCGGACGGGAAAACCCTCTTTGGATTTGCCCAAGATCTTTGGAATTCATTTATTTCTTGCAGGGGTGGCTTGCTTTGGCTTTGGGGCATTTCATGTAACGGGTTTGTATGGTCCTGGGATATGGGTATCCGATCCTTATGGACTAACTGGAAAAGTACAAGCTGTAAATCCAGCGTGGGGTGCAGAAGGTTTTGATCCTTTTGTTCCGGGGGGAATAGCTTCTCATCATATTGCTGCGGGTACATTGGGTATATTAGCGGGCTTATTCCATCTTAGTGTCCGTCCGCCTCAACGTCTATATAAAGGATTACGTATGGGCAATATTGAAACTGTACTTTCCAGTAGTATCGCTGCTGTTTTTTTTGCAGCTTTCGTAGTTGCTGGAACTATGTGGTATGGGTCAGCAACGACCCCAATCGAATTATTTGGGCCTACTCGTTATCAGTGGGATCAGGGATACTTTCAGCAAGAAATATATCGAAGAGTTAGCAATGGTTTAGCCGAAAATCTTAGTTTATCAGAAGCTTGGTCTAAAATTCCCGAAAAATTAGCCTTTTATGATTATATTGGTAATAATCCGGCAAAAGGGGGATTATTCAGAGCAGGCTCAATGGACAATGGGGATGGAATAGCTGTTGGATGGTTAGGACATCCCGTCTTTAGAGATAAAGAAGGACGTGAGCTTTTTGTACGCCGTATGCCTACTTTTTTTGAAACATTTCCGGTTGTTTTGGTAGATGAGGAGGGAATTGTTAGAGCAGACGTTCCTTTTAGAAGAGCAGAATCCAAATATAGTGTTGAACAAGTAGGTGTAACGGTGGAGTTCTATGGTGGCGAACTTAATGGAGTAAGTTATTCTGATCCTGCTACTGTAAAAAAATATGCGAGGCGTTCTCAATTAGGGGAAATTTTTGAATTAGACCGGGCTACTTTGAAATCTGATGGTGTTTTTCGCAGCAGTCCAAGGGGTTGGTTCACTTTTGGTCATGCTACCTTTGCTTTGCTCTTCTTTTTCGGACACATTTGGCATGGCGCTAGAACATTGTTCCGAGATGTTTTTGCTGGTATTGATCCAGATTTGGATGCTCAAGTGGAATTTGGAACATTCCAAAAAGTGGGAGATCCAACTACAAGGAAACAGGCAGTTTGATACACATTGTTATAGTATCTTTCACCTCTCTTTTTTGATTTGACATGGGAAACATCTCCCATCCTTTCTTTGACTCTTTTTCTTTCTTTATATGGGAAATTATCCCAAATGACAAATGAATAGGTGTGGAAGTTATAATTGTAAATAAACCAGGATCGAATCTATGGAAGCATTGGTTTATACGTTCCTTTTAGTTTCGACTTTAGGGATAATTTTTTTCGCTATCTTCTTCCGAGAACCACCTAAGGTTCCACCAACTCCAACTAAAAGAATAAAATAATTTCATTTAAGTAAGAAGTCCCCCTATCTGGGAGACTTCTTACTTAAATTAGTCTCCGTGTTCTTCGAATGGATCTCTTAATTGTTGAGAGGGTTGCCCAAACGCGGTATATAAGGCATACCCAGTAAAGCTTACAAGTAAACCAGATATGGAGATGGCGACTAAAGTTGCTGTTTCCATTTTTATAGAATTTCAAGATTACAATGGATCTACGAAAAGATCGTGTATTTACAACTACAACGGAATAGTATACAAAGTCAACACCAATGATTAAATAGAATTTATGGCTACACAAACCGTTGAAGATAGTTCTAAACCTAGGCCAAAACGAACTGGTGCAGGTAGTTTACTGAAACCCTTGAATTCGGAATATGGGAAAGTCGCCCCGGGTTGGGGGACTACTCCTTTTATGGGGATCGCAATGGCTTTATTCGCTATATTCCTATCTATCATTTTAGAAATTTATAATTCTTCCGTTTTACTGGACGGAATTTTAACCAATTAGGTTTCTACTAACTAAAACTAGGAAGTCAGAGTTTTTCCATCCAAAAAAGCCTTTCTAGTTTAAGATCTACATTTCTAGATATTATGGTAGTTCGACCGCGGAATTTTTTTGTTTCGGTATCTCTGGAATATGAGTGTGTGACTTGTTAGAATTGATCCTATTGATAATACATAGAAAGGGCCTGTTATCTCTATCAAGATGATTCTAATTCGTCAGATATTATTTATTCTAGTATCTGGAACACGAAATAGATAGAGTGGATCAAAAAAAAATGGAACTATGATTCATACTCACTATTAAGACCTCGCAACCAGACTGAAAAATTCAAGTAGTTCTTAAATAAAAATAAAAAAGAAATTTTCTTCCTTCCAATTTTGTTTGCCCAAAAGACAACTTTTTTTCTCTCGATTTTGTCGAGTCATTACACTGATTCAATAAATGATTATCAAGCGGTTCTTATTCGAAGAACCCTTGCCTTTTGTTTAGCTTGAGACTAAATCATCGTGGCTCTAGTATGAATCTAAGGTTTTAATTGAACTGATTCATAGGATCTCAACAAGATAATTTCTATATTACGCATAAAAAAACAAATCCTTTATAGGGAAGAGAAAAGTCAAGAAGCCTCTAATGACCAACATAAGGGAAAGGAAGAAAGAAAGACGCGCCAACTTGAGATTTTTTGGCATTATCATCACAAAGAAGATATTCCGGATTTTTCTTATTTGATATCTTCAAGGCAAATCGACCCAATTCAGTGGCTGATGAAGTTTTGAACCTTTTTTCTAATATTCGTTGAAAATTTTTGTGTTTCTGCTTGAGCCGTACGAGATGAAATTTTCATATACGGCTCTTAGAGGGGGACTCGGGTTAGTTACCTATCTCAATAAAGTATATGATTGGTTTGAGGAACGTCTTGAGATTCAGGCAATTGCAGATGATATAACTAGTAAATATGTTCCTCCCCATGTCAACATATTTTATTGTTTAGGGGGAATTACACTTACTTGTTTTCTAGTACAAGTCGCTACCGGTTTTGCTATGACTTTTTACTACCGACCAACCGTTACAGAGGCTTTTTCCTCGGTTCAATACATAATGACCGAGGCCAACTTTGGTTGGTTAATCCGATCAGTTCATCGATGGTCAGCAAGTATGATGGTTTTAATGATGATCCTGCATGTATTTCGTGTGTATCTCACAGGGGGATTTAAAAAACCCCGCGAATTAACTTGGGTCACAGGTGTGGTTTTGGCTGTTTTGACTGCATCATTTGGTGTAACTGGTTATTCTTTGCCTTGGGATCAAATTGGCTATTGGGCAGTCAAAATTGTGACAGGTGTACCTGACGCCATTCCGGTAATAGGATCGCCTTTAGTGGAGTTATTACGCGGAAGTGCTAGTGTGGGCCAATCCACTTTGACTCGTTTTTATAGTTTACATACCTTTGTACTGCCTCTGCTTACTGCCGTATTTATGTTAATGCACTTTCCAATGATACGTAAGCAAGGTATTTCGGGTCCTTTATAGGGAAGGCATATCATAGAGAATTATAATTATCATATATCATATCGGGTAGGTTTTGGTATTTCATTGCTACAAGCATGGGTTATTGTAAAATAACACATGTCATTTGGATACTTCTCTTCAACTCCAAAGTATTTTTATACAATACAAATAGTTGAAGTTAATTTTACGAAAGAAAAAAGGCGGATTATGGGAGTGTGTGACTTGAATTATTGATTTGGCCATGCAGATAAAGAATTGGATCTGCCACATTAGAATTCACAACCAAAGGTGTCTCCGCATCCAATCAACATGTAAGTCCCCTACCTAGGAAGGATAGGCTGGTTCACTTGAGGAGAATATCTTCTATGATCATACCGCAACCATGTCATCCATGAACAGGCTCCGTAAGATCCCATAGAGTAGAAATGGAATAAGTCATGTGACATGATCCAGTTCTCTATTTATTACACTTACCTTTTTATTATAGTATGGAAATGCATTCATTTTCTTTGCATCGATTGTGATCCGCAATACTATCGGAGTAAAAGAAGGGATCTAAGGAAGAATGTAGGCTAAACTTTTTGATTTTTTATTAGTAACAAGTAAATATTTTGTTTGGAGGTAAGAAACTTGCGATATTGAGGGGATAAATACCAACTAATCAAGAGACATGAGACAATCCACAAAGCAATTGATCATGATCAAATTTGTAAGCCCACTTGGATATTGAGCATTTACCCATAAGAATAGGATTATTTTCAATGAGTAGTTGTAGGTGCAACTTCGGAAAAGAGAATCTGATAAAGCTTTTCTTGCCTAGAGTCATTGAGTCATTATAAACCTTAATTCTATTAAGGATCTTCCGCGGTCTTATTTCTTTCACTCTTGCTCGAGCCGGATGATGATAAATTCTCATGTCCGGTTCCTTTGGGGGATGGATCCTAAAGAGTTCACCTATCCCAATAACAAAGAAACCAGACTTAAATGATCCTGTATTAAGAGCTAAATTAGCTAAAGGGATGGGACATAATTATTACGGGGAACCCGCATGGCCCAACGATCTTTTATATATTTTTCCAGTAGTAATTCTAGGTACTATTGCATGTAATGTAGGTTTAGCGGTTCTCGAGCCATCAATGATTGGTGAACCGGCAGATCCGTTTGCAACTCCTCTGGAAATATTACCCGAGTGGTACTTCTTTCCCGTGTTTCAAATACTCCGTACGGTACCCAATAAGTTATTGGGCGTTCTTTTAATGGTTTCTGTGCCAACAGGCTTATTGACAGTACCTTTTCTAGAGAATGTCAATAAATTCCAAAATCCATTTCGCCGCCCAGTAGCTACGACCGTTTTTTTAATCGGTACTGTAGTAGCTCTTTGGTTAGGTATTGGAGCAACATTACCCATTGATAAATCATTAACTTTAGGTCTTTTTTAGATATTTTTTGATTCATTCAACCGTGAAGTACCATAGGTATCTAGGAAATAGTTACTTCCAAGTGAATCTTCCCTAGATACCTAAAATCCATTTTATTATGATCCATTTCGCGAAAATATAGATTGTACCAAAGATGCTAAATTGTTTTCTTTTTATTCTAACTCGAAAAAGAAGAAGAAAAAAAATTGCAATGGATTTAAAACGAGAGTTTATTCTTAAGTAAATCAATTGGGAGATGCTTCTCTAGAGTGTCCCATATATGTTTTCTATCTTCCATACGAAAACTGTCAATTCTCAGAAGATCTTCTTCAGTCTTACTCAAAAGGTCCAATAGTGTATGTATATTGGCCCTTTTTAGACAATTATACGTTCTAGAAGTCAATTCTAATTGATCAATAAAAATACAATTCAATGGAATTCCTTTTTTGTTTTTCTTTAGATTAGTTAATCTTTTTTGAAAAGTAAAAAGGGGTGGAGTAAACCTGTTTTTATTTTCTTCGAAACTAGCGCCCTCTTCCTCCGCGTGTAGAAAAGGAAGAAATAAATCAATCAAATTACGAGAAGCCTCATAAAGTGCTTCCTTAGGGGTTAAACTTCCATTAGTCCATATTTCTAGAAAAAGTATCTCGTGTTTTTCATTTCCATTCCCACAAGAAAAAATACTATAATTCACATTTCGAACAGGCATGGATACAGCATCTATAGGATAACTTCCATCTTGATAGTTCTTTCTGAGTTCTGTCTGATATCCACGATCTCTCTTGATCTGTAAATCAATACAGAAATCAATGGGCTCTGTCAAGTTAGCTATAGGTTGTGCCGTATCAACGATTTCTACGGAAGGCGGTAAGATGATATCTTGAGCAGTTATGTATCTAGGACCTTTGACGCAAATGGATGCGTCTCTAACTCCATAGAGATTACTTCTCAATACAATTTCTTTCAAATTTAGTAAAATTTCTTGTACGGATTCTTCAATACCTGCTATTGTAGAATACTCGTGCGGCACGCTCCCAAATTTTGCACGTGTGATACATGTTCCTTCTATTTCTCCAAGTAAAGCTCTTCGCAAGGCAATACCGACGGTGTCCGCTTGACCTTTTCTAAGCGGGGACAGAATGAAACGACCATAATAAAGGCGCTTACTATCTACTCTTGATTCAACACACTTCCACTGTAGTGTTTGAGTGGATCCTGCTACCTCCTCTCGAACCATAATAGACTAGTATTATTATTTTATCATTGAATCGTTTATTTCTCTTGAAATGAAAGTTGAAAGCGGGTTAATTCTTTTACAGACGTCTTTTTTTAGGCGGTCGACATCCATTATGCGGCATAGGTGTTACATCGCGTATACAACTTAATCGCACACCACTTTTAGCAATGGCTCGTAATGCGGCATCTCTTCCACTACCAGCGCCCTTTACCATAACTTCTGCTCGTTGCAAACCTACTGTACGAATAGCATCTACTGCTGTTCTTTGACCAGCATAGGGTGATGCTTTTCTTGAGCTTTTGAATCCACAAGTACCGGCCGAGGACCAAAAAACCACCCGACCTTGTGGGTCTGTAACAGTTATAATGGTATTGTTGAAACTAGCTTGAACATGAATAACCCCTTTTGTTATTCTACGTGCACTCTTCCGTAAACTAAAACGTGCATTCCTACGTAAACCAATACGCACTTTCTTACGTGAACCAATTTTTGGTATAGCTTTTGCCATATTTTATTATCTCATAAATATGAGTTAGAAATAAAAAAAAGAAAAAAAGATACAAAGATATCCGTTTCAGGGTAAAATAAACCCTTTACTTTAATTATTTTAAATGAAATTATTTTATTTGGAATTGGAACATTTCCGCGGGTACTTTTTTTTACTTTTTAGAAAGTAAAGTTCTTTTTCGAAAGATTACCCCTGTCTTTGTTTATGCTTCGGATTAGAGCAAATGACTCTAATTCGTCCACGCCTACGAATCAGTCGACATTTTGTACAAATTTTACGAACGGAAGCTCTTATTTTCATATTTCCGTATCCTTTTTTAAACTATGAATCTAATCTTTTGGAAAAAATAAGTCTCTTCGCTTGAATTTTAGAACTTAGAATTTATTACCCTAGAAAAAAAAAGAAAAACCTAATCCTTTGAATCTTTGGTATCCTTCAAATCTTCGCTATCCTTCAAATCTTCGCTATCCTTCGAGTCTTCGATACGCTTCGAATCCTTATGGGGAAGTCTATAAATTATACGTCCCTTGCTTGAATCATAACGACTTACTTCAATTTTGACCCTATCCCCCATCAGTATTCGTATAGAACTAGACCGTATCTTTCCTGAAATATAGCCTAGGATGATGGTGTCATTCTCTAGCCGAACGCGGAACATTCCATTGGGTAGGGCTTCCGTAACTAAACCTTCGAAAGTTACTTTTGCTTCTCTCGGGTTTTTTTTTTCTCTCCTATTTTTTTTTTCTGTCATATTTTTTTTCTCCTATTTTTCTATTTTTATTTTAAAAATAGGAAGGGCGAGATAGAATTCGAGCACTATAGGCGGGGCGATTACCATATATAACATAAGACTTCTCCCCCAATTCTGTTTAGTCGAGCTTCTCGATCTGTCATTATTCCTCGAGAAGTAGAAAGAATAGCAATTCCCATTCCACCCAAAACTTTAGGAATTCCTTGATAGTTGGTATAAATTCGTAAGCCGGGTCGGCTGATACGCTTTAAAAAGGTTCTTGTTCTATATATTCCTTTTATAGTCTTTCTCTTTTGATGTCGCAAAGTTGAAACCAAGAAATATCTGTTACGTTCCTGATGTTTCCGAACACTTTCAATAAAACCCTCTCGTAGAAGTATTTTAACAATGTTTTCGGTAATATTTGTAGATACTACTCGAACTGTTCCTTTTTTATTCATGTCCGCATTTCTTATAGAGGTTAGTAAATCAGCAATAGTGTCCTTGCCCATAAGACTCTAATTCTAGGTTCCTCCTAATTTTTCTATAATCAACATGTTTTCTTTTTTTTTTTTTCATTTTGGATTTTAAAACATATACGTAAAACACAATCTACTAAATTAATTCTTTGGTCTCAATTTCGCCTACTAGTATTTATAATACTTCAGGAGCTAATGAAACTATTTTGGTAAAATTCAATTCTCTCAATTCCTCGGCAATCGCGCCAAAAACTCGAGTTCCTTTTGGATTGCCTTTTTGATCAATTATAACCGCAGCATTGTCATCATAGCGGATTATTATACCGTCTTCGCATTTGAACTCTTTACATGTACGTACAATTACAGCTCGAATTACTTCGGATCTTTCTAGAGGCATTTGGGGCAATGCGTCTTTGATTACAGCAACAATAACATCACCAATACGAGCATATCGCTGATTACCAGCAGCTCCTATGACTCGAATACACATCAATTTTCGAGCTCCACTATTATCTGCTACATTTAAAAGGGTCTGAGGTTGAATCATATTATTTTGATTTCAATTTGTTATTTCAATGCAAAAGGATGAAAGAAATATTGTCTTTCCAGAAAGAAAAACCGAGCATTTTTTTTTATCTTCCATACCCCTTTTAGGGTTCTATATCTCTAATCGAATAAATTGACTTCGTATGGGCATTTTACTGGCAGCTATGGAGATAGCTGCTCTAGCTACAGTTTCAGATACTCCCCCCATTTCATAAAGTATACGACCAGGTTTAACAACGGATACCCAATATTCGGGGGACCCCTTTCCCGAGCCCATACGTGTTTCCGTGGGTCTTAGTGTAACCGGTTTGTCGGGAAATATACGTACCCATATTTTTCCACCACGACGTGCATATCGTGTTATTGCTCTTCGTCCTGCTTCTATCTGTCTCGCCGTGATCCAAGCGGGTTCAAGTGCTTGAAGAGCATATCTACCAAAACAAATACGATTGCCTCGGCAGGATTTTCCTTTCATTCTTCCTCTATGTTGTTTGCGAAATCTGGTTCTTTTGGGGTTATAGTCGATGGTTCTCTTTCTTAGTTCCATCTCTACTGCAAAACTGGACATGAGAGTTTCTTCTCATCCAGCTCCTCGCGAATGGAATCAGAAAGCATGTAAATTTCTCTAATTCATAATATTCCAAAATATTACGGTACGGATAGATACACATTAATAGATAATAGAAAAAGTTCGGTTTTTTTTATATTGAATTTGTTAAAACAGAAAAATATAATATATAGTCAAAAAAGAAGATCTAGAATATATCCAGATGTGTGTGTATATTTATCTAAATTCTATATTTATAGATAATGTAATCCTTCTTAAAAAAATCCTTATTTTTACTCTTATTGAATCGCGGTAAAGTATTCTAATTCAATAAGAATTTCGCGGGCGAATATTTACTCTTTCCTGTCTTATTTGTTAATTTATAAACTTACCAAATAAGACAATTTTTTTGGTTTGTTCCGCCATCCCACCCAATGAAGTGTTAGGATTCTTTTCAATAAAATCCTATGGAATCATAGGTTCTGTCGTTCCCACTGCTTCTCCTTGAATGGTTAGGTCTGAATCCCGCAACGGAGCTTCCAAAAAATTTCTTTCCGAGTTAATTTTCTCAGTTTTATTAACCCGGGCGGCTCTTTATTATTGCTTTAAATTTGTAGTTCTTGTTTCAAGTTACAATTTTTAATTCTCTATTATTTTTATTATATTGATGCTTTATCACATTGCCTTTTATGATGTAATTCATAGACCATACATAGTGGAATCCTATATCTTATTTATTTCCTCTTCCTTCTTTCTATCATCCCTCCCTTTATCCACATCCCTTTAGTTTTGCTTCACAACCTAGAATCCCTTTTCTTTTTTAGAGAAAAAATTGCAGTTGCTACAACTATATGACACATCTACTCATTTATGTTATGATAGAGGTATTTATTCATATAGTGACTGTTTCTTAGTTAGGATCTCGACAATACGAAGCAATAGGTTGGTTATTAGTTAATTTTCTATAATTACTAAGTTTTTTTCTTAAAAAAAAGAAAAAAATAACGAGTCACACACTAAGCATAGCAATTATATTAAATGATTTATCAATTTTCATTAAATCTTATAGAAAGAGGTATAATTTCTTCTTTTGCAGGGATTTCAGGAAAAAAGTCTCTTGTCATTTTTTATTCTATCAATGGACAGAATCCGAAGACAAGATTACTTATTCTTCGTCTACGAATATCCAAATTTTTACACCTAATACTCCATAGATAGTCCGAATTGGATAGCAGCAATAATCAATTTTAGCGCGAATTGTTTGGAGGGGAAGTCTACCCTTTTTAATAGATTCGGCGCGTGCAATTTCTTTTCCTCCGAGACGACCCGCAATTTTTACTTTTACTCCCCTTATATCTGCTTTTTTAGTTAATTCAATGGCTTTTTTCATTGCCTTTCGGAATGAAACTCTATTTTTTAATTGGAAAGCTATATATTCTGCAAGAATGTTAGGCTGTCTATAAGGTTCTTTAACTTTTTCGATAGAAATATTAAATCTCTGGTTTACAGAGTTAATTTCCTTTTGTAGATCTTTCTCTAATTCTTCGATTGCTCCTTTTTTCTTTAATAAATTTGGGAATCCAATATGGATTATGACGTGGATCGTATCGATTTCTTTTTGGATTTCTATATGTGTAATTACTTCGGAACTTGAACCTGAGTCCATTTTTCTATTATGTGTAATTACTTCGGAACTTGAGTCTGATTCTATTTTTCTATTCGAGCCCTTTTTCCTATTCTTTTGTATATAGTTCTTGATACAATCCCTTATTTTTTTATCTTCCTGTAGACCTTCAGAATAATTTTTTGGTTGTGCGAACCAAAAGGAATGGTGTTTTTGGGTTGTACCAAGTCTGAAACCGAGTGGATTTATTTTTTGTCCCATATTTTTCTATTCTATATTTTTTTTACTGGGAATCGAAATCTTAGATGGATCTAAAGGTTATTTAGATTTCTTTACTATATTTAGTACAATTGTTATATGACACATGCTTTTTTTTATGGGGAAACTACGTCCTCGAGCTCGAGGTCTGAATTTCTTCATAATAGTACTCCTACTGACTTCGGCTTTAGTAATAAATAAATTCGCTTTGTCGAAATCCCTATAATGAGTAGCATTTGCGGCTGCCGAATAAACCAACTTTAAGATGGGATAAGATGCTCGATAGGGCATGAGGTTCAGTATCATAACAGTTTCCTCGTAGTAACGCCAGCGAATCTCGTCAAGAACTCTTTGTGCTTTGAAAACAGACATAGGGATACGTTTTTGTGCTTTGAAAACTCTCTCGAACTTAAGTAGACGATCGGTTGGAACTTTCCTTGCGAGTTTCCTTAGCCCACTTTTCTTCTTCTTTATCCTAGGGATATACTTTACTAGTTTGAAACTTGTCATAAATAAGGTTATTCCCCGCCTACCTTTACTTTATTTTGAATCTTTTTTTCTTCTTAATCTTTCTATTCAGAATTCAGTTAACGACGAGATTTAGTATCCTTTCTTGCATTTTCATAACTCGTGAAATGCCGAGTAGGCACGAATTCCCCCAATTTGCGACCTACCATAGGATTTGTTATGTAAATAGGTATATGTTCCTTTCCATTATGAATCGCGATTGTATGGCCAACCATTGTGGGTAGAATGCTAGATGCCCGGGACCACGTTACTATTGTTTCTTTCTCCTCCTTCATATTGACCTTTTCTATCTTTGCCAATAAATGATGAGCTACAAAAGGATTCGTTTTTTTTCGTGTCACAGCTGATTACTCCTTTTTTCCTTTTTAAAGAGTGGCATTCTATGTCCAATATCTCGATCGAAGTACGGAGGTCAGAATAAATAGAATAATGATCAATGGAAAAAAGAAAAAAATCCTTTAGCTGGATAAGGGGCGGATGTAGCCAAGTGGATCAAGGCAGTGGATTGTGAATCCACCATGCGCGGGTTCAATTCCCGTCGTTCGCCCATCGCATTATTGCAAATTCCAAAAATGCAATTTTCCATATTCCTAGTTACGTATTTACTTACGGCGACGAAGAATAAAACTATCGCTATATTTTTTCCTTTTCCTAGTTCTTCTTCCAAGCGCAGGATAACCCCAAGGGGTTGTGGGTTTTTTTCTACCAATGGGAGCTTTCCCTTCACCGCCCCCATGGGGGTGGTCCACAGGGTTCATAACTACCCCTCTTACTACGGGGCGTTTACCTAGCCAACACTTAGATCCGGCTCTACCCAAACTTTTTTGGTTCACCCCAACATTACCCACTTGTCCGACTGTTGCTAAGCAGTTTTGGGATACTAAACGGACCTCCCCAGATGGTAATCTTAAAGTGGCCGATTTACCCTCTTTTGCAATGAGTTTCGCTACAGCACCTGCTGCTCTAGCTAATTGCCCACCCCTTCCACGTGTGATTTCTATGTTATGCATGGCCGTGCCTAAGGGCATATCGGTTGAAGTAGATTCTTCTTTTCTCTCAAAAAACCCCTTCCCAAACTGTACAAGCTTCTTCCAAAGCATACGGCTTTCTAGATGTATATGACGATCTCTAGACAGATGGATCTTATATGAATCATATGATGAAGTACCACATGAGTGGATATATAGGAAAGGAATCCAAATCTGCCGAATCGCTCATGTTATGATCTTCTACATCCTAGGTCTCTGCGTTCCGTCATCTGGCTTATGTTCTTCATGTAGCATTCAGATCGAATGACTCTATGAAATTACGTCGATACTTCCACATATTATGGGTAACGTAGGAGACATCCCTATTTTCCCCCGGGGGTCTTAATTACCACTGCTTAGCTTTCAATTTGCCTCTGACCATCAAATTAAATGTGAATAACCCGTCCTCCTCTCTTTGAAACAAGGGGCGCTTCCGGTTCTGTGCGTGCTTCAAACAATTTTGTCTTCTCCATATTACCATATCTCTAGAGCCAATAATTTTCTATGAGGAACTACTGAACTCAATCACTTGCTGCCGTTACTCAACAGTTTTCTGTTGAGGTCTATCCCGTAGAGGTAGTCAAATTGGATCAGTGATCGATTTCTAGGTTTCGTCGTAAACCTAATTGGTTACTTCCAATTACGTAAATCAATAGTTCAAACCGCACTCAAAGGTAGGGCATTTCCCATTGATATAGGAACTTTTGTACCAGAAACAATAGTATCTCCAATTATAGCCCCTCTGGGATGTAAAATATATCTCTTCTCACCATCCCCATAGTGTATGAGACAAATGTATGCATTTCGATTAGGGTCGTATTCTATGGTTACGATTCTACCAGATATGTCTTTTTGATTCCGTCGAAAATCTATTTTACGGTATAGGCGCTTATGACCTCCCCCTCTATGCCTTGCGGTAATGATTCCTCTGGAATTACGACCTTTACCACAACGGTGCCGTCCATGGATCAAATTATTTCGTGGATTGGATTTCA
>NW_028259626.1:0-32367 GCF_056163025.1 Triticum urartu | reverse complement strand
CTTCCGGATTTAGGTGTTTTTCTAGTGAGTCCTGGTAAAGCTCCCAGACGGCGTATTTTTTTAAACGAGGTCCTCGATAACGGGACATGAAGACTCCTTTTTTATTTTATTGAAATTTCATTTTACACAATTAATTTCATTGTATTTACATTACAGAATACATCGAAATTAAAACTGAATTAAACTACAGGATAAACAGAGTAAAATCAACTAAAGTACCCCAAAAAATGGAATTTCATCAAATCTTTTTTTTTTGTATATATATTATTTATTTTATTGTTTTGTATCTAGCAAAATTGTAAGGTAAAAACATAAAAGATCCTGGATTCTCCATTTAATTCGGAAAAAAAGAGATTCTTGTTCGTAGAACATCGATAGAGAAAAAAAAGCCGACTATCGGATTTGAACCGATGACCCTCGCATTACAAATGCGATGCTCTAACCTCTGAGCTAAGTGGGCTTACATAACGGAAATAGTGTAACAAATAGAAATAGGTATAGTATAGGAAATCCGTAAAATCTCAGATATTAGTTATTAATCTTAGCTATTAACTAGTTCTAAATTTGAAGTTATACTTATAAAAATAAAAAAATACTAAAACTTCTTAAAGATAAAGTTAGCTTGATATGCTTAACTATAGGATATTAAAAAATAAAATTATAGAATTTATTGGTATTTTCATTCGATCATTATAGACTTTATTATTTGTTAATAATTTGAGGATTAATATTTCACTAAGGGAACATAGAGTCAGAGTAAATAAAATTGCTAATTCTGATTAGAAAAAAAGAATAAATATCAAGCGTTATAGTATAATTTTGAATACTATAAAAAAGTAAGACGGGAGGTGGGGGAGATAAAAACTTTTGGATATATTGATTCGGATTGAATTGCAAATACATCAAGGATAGAATCAATTCAATTCTGAATTGCAATAAGCAAGCGAGGTCTCTCAAATAGAGTCGAACTGAACTGCTAGACTACGTTGAGTGATGAACTCAATGATTCAAAAAAAAAACTAAGAGATGGATGAAATTACACAAGGAATCCTGGTCTCAAAGAAGAGGGAAATGGGGATATGGCGAAATCGTAGACGCTACGGACTTGATTGTATTGAGCCTTGGTATGGAAACCTGCTAAGTGGTAACTTCCAAATTCAGAGAAACCCTGGAATTAAAAAGGGCAATCCTGAGCCAAATCCGTGTTTTGAGAAACAAGGGGTTCTCGAACTAGAATACAAAGGAAAAGGATAGGTGCAGAGACTCAATGGAAGCTGTTCTAACGAATCGAGTTAATTACGTTGTGTTGTTAGTGGAATTCCTTCTAGTTCTAAATTAGAGAAAGAGGGGTTTTATACCTTATACATTTAATAAACACGTATAGATACTGACATAGCAAACGATTAATCACAGAACTCATATTATATTCTAATTATAATATAGGTTCTTTATCTTTTTTAAAAATGAAATTAGAAATGATAATGATTATGAAATAAAAAACTCATATCATAATTTTTTTTTTTCATTATTGTGAATCCACTCCAATCGAATATTGAATAATCAAATTCTTCAATTAAAATTCAAAGTTTTCGAGATCTTAAAAAAGTGGATTAATCGGACGAGGACAAAGAGAGAGTCCCATTCTACATGTCAATACTGACAACAATGAAATTTCTAGTAAAAGGAAAATCCGTCGACTTTATAAGTTGTGAGGGTTCAAGTCCCTCTATCCCCAAATCCTCTTTATTCCCTAACTATACTATATTATTATTATTTATCTCTTTTTTTTTTTCTTTTTATCAATGCACTTTTTTTTCTTTTTATCAATGCAATGGGTTTAAGATTCATTAGCTTTCTCATTCTACTCTTTCACAAAGGAATGCGAAGAGAACTCAATGGATCTTATCCTATTCATTGAATAGATTTCTTTTTTATTAGAGTATCGGCAAGAAATCTTGGTATTCACTCTATTTTTAAGTTTTATTTAAGTAAACCATGCACAATGCATAGGACTACCCCCCCCATTTTCAAATTTAAAATTTGAAATACTTTAATTAATTTTTAGTCCTTTTAATTGACATAGATACAATACTCTACTAGGATGATGCACAAGAAAAGGTCAGGATAGCTCAGTTGGTAGAGCAGAGGACTGAAAATCCTCGTGTCACCAGTTCAAATCTGGTTCCTGGCAGAGAAAAAAAAAAAAAGATCACCGAATAGGTATTGATCCAAATACCTCGAGATGGATTGTGATACATATTCATTAATAATATTTATTCATCTAAGTGGATAAATCTATAATATAAATATAGAGGCACTTCTTTTCTTTTTAAAGAGTTTTAAAATATATCTTTTCTTTATGATAAAGAAGGGGTGAGATTCCCCTTTATTTTTTTGCGTTTCTTAATTTTGTATTCCGCTATTCCGACGAATATTTTTTTAGTCTTGCTTATCTTTATCTATCTTATTTTCCTAGTTGTGCTAAGTAATGTGCGCGGTACAAAGTTCCTGGTAGAGAACTTCTTTGAGTCATCCTATTTTTCTGTTCATATGAAGGAAATTAATATGCGATTTTCAAAATAGGGGAATCCAAATGAAACCCTTTTTTGCTCAGTCTATCTGGAATGCTTTTGTATAATTAGGAATTAATTATAAATAGGTATTCCGTTTCATCTAGGAAAAGAACCTAAAAATATTCCTTGACTTGAATAAAATCTGGAGTTGTGTTGTATAAGTGAGCATGAATTTCTTATCATTCAATGAGCATCTTGTATTTCATAAAAATTGGGGGTTATATAATCCTTACGTAAGGGCCAGCCTATCCAACTTTCAGGCATTAGGATACGTTTAAGGCGCGGATGATTATCATAAGAGATTCCCACCATATCATAAGATTCGCGTTCTTGAAAATCGGCACTTCTCCAAATCCAGAAGACAGACGGAATTCTAGGATTATCCTTTTGGGCAAAGACTTTTATGCAGACTTCTTCTGGATTATCTATACCATATTGTATTCTCGTAAGATGATACACGCTAGCTAAAGATCCACCGGGTGCTACATCATAAGCACATTGGGAGCGTAAATAATTGTAACCATATACATATAAAATGACAGCAATGGAATCCCAATCCCCTGCTTTTATTTGTAAAGTCTCTATTCCTCGGTGATCAAAGCCCAAAGATCTATGAACCACCTCATGTTTGACTAGCCAATTAGATAACCAACCCTGCTGCATTGTCTTCATCTCTCCCTCTTTGTATAAATATTTCACATTTCGGATGCAAGTTTGAAAGATTGCCCTGCTTTTTATTTTTCTACACAAAAGAGCCCCTCTCCTAATTCACTAATTTGTAGGAAGGTACTGAACTTTTGGATTTGAAAAAAGTTTCAGAAGATATATCTAATGTAGATGGTGATTGATAGAGCAATTCTTGCTCATAAGTTCCTGTATGAGTACTGCGCCTAACATAAAGCTTGTGACTGGTAGTAAAACATCTATTTTTATTTTGAGATAGAGTTTGATCCTCAACTATTTCTCGCGATATCTTCTTACGAAGTTTTGTTAGGGCATCTATAACTGCCTCCGGTTTAGGTGGGCAGCCCGGCAAGTAGACATCCACAGGAATTAACTTATCAACTCCCCGAACAGTACTATAGGAATCCGTACTGAACATTCCCCCTGTAATAGTACAGGCTCCCATAGCAATGACGTATTTTGGTTCAGGCATTTGCTCGTATAATCTCACTAAAGAGGGAGCCATTTTCATTGTTACCGTACCGGCTGTTAAAATTAGGTCTGCTTGCCTAGGACTTGATCTTGGTACCAATCCATAACGATCAAAGTCGAATCGTGAGCCTATTAATGAAGCAAATTCAATGAAACAACAACTGGTACCGTATAGAAGGGGCCATAAACTGGAGAGTCTTGACCAATTCGAAAGATCATTTGGTGTAGTTGAAATAACAGAATTGGAACTTGTTTGGTCAAGTAAGGGAAACTCAATCAAATTCATAACTGTCTCAATAGAATCTTTTCCTTCTTTTTTTTTGTCTAAATATTCAGTTAAGACCATTCCAAGGCTCCTTTTCGCCATGCATAAACTAAACCAACAACTAAGATAAGCACGAAAATCAAAGCTTCGATAAAAACGGATACACCCAATACGTCGAAACTCATTGCCCAAGGGTATAGAAAGACGGTTTCCACATCAAAAACAACAAAAACGAGCGCAAACATATAATAGCGTATTCGGAATTGTACCCAAGCCCCTCCCATGGGTTCTATACCCGATTCATAACTAGAAAGCTTCTCTGGTCCTTCACTAACCGGGGCTAAAAGTCCTGAAATCGAAAATGCCAAAATAGGAATAAGGCTTGCTATTATTAGAAATGTCCAAAAAATATCATATTCGTGAAGCAGAAACATAATGTACTCCCATTAATGTGGAATAGGCGGAACTTAAATTAGTCAATTCAATTCAGCATTGTCAATTTATCCAGAACTTCTCTCTTTTCCTCGGTGAAACAAGAATCTTTTTTGTTCAAACAAAAGCGCTTAGTTTAAGTTTAGCCTTTGTTTCCTCTGTGCTGCATCTTCTTTAAAGATTCATCCAATGGAATCCCAACTCCCTTTCTTTTGGATTTCCATTCTATTTAGATATGGTGTATGTAGATCTAATTCTTATATAAAGAAAACTTTCTCGTTTCACTTTGTCTCGCTTTCTCTAGAATCTCTAGAAAAAAGAATAGCTCTATCCTTTATTTAATATTTAATAATAAAATAATAAGAGACTATTAAATAAAAATGAGAATACTACTAAATTAGAACCTAATTAAGATAGTAGGACTAATCTATGCAGTATAATTAATGAGAAGTAATACTATAAAATAAAAATAAAGAACTCTATTTCAGAACTATGAGACAGAATATTCTGTTTTCTTATTTACTCTTTACTTTATTTTTTCTATTTAAAGTTGATCAATTTACATAATGTATCTATAAACAAAGTAATAAATATACTTAAAACAAAGTAGGAATTCGCAAAATGGATAAAATCATTGCAGTTATTATAGGGAAGTCTAGAGATATCCTATTTGAAGGAGGACGGGATTCAAATCAGGGAAAGGATCCTTTCTTCTATTGATTTGATAGAAATTCGTTTTTCTTTTCCTGTCTGTATGATTTTGATTTTCGATGAATGAGCCTTTGGTAATGCTTTTATCTCTATTCTATGTCGCAGGCGCCTATCCAGTCTATAAACAAATACTAATGAGAAAATGAAAACTATACTAAACTAAAGAAAACATAGGATAGAGATCCTAAAATCTAAAAAAGGGCATATTAGGGCTATACGGATTCGAACCGTAGACCTTCTCGGTAAAACAGATCAAACGGATTATTATCGAAATGATTTGAACTGTTTCAAAGACCCAACATGCATTTTTTTGCATTGGGCTCTTTCATAAACTGATTTAAAGATCAGTTAGTCCACCATAGTTTTTCTTTACGGAAAGATAATGAGATGGCTCCCTGTGCTCTGATTGATTTTTTGTATTATGATCTATCTAGGAGCAATACCAAAGTGTTTCAAAGGAGGATTACCTTGACTTAGGTCTGCCTCCGGTCTAAATTAAATCAACCTAAGTGAAATGGAGTCTCTATCGTTCCACTGCAAGAGTTAACTATGAGACTTCATACACCTTAAAGTTCATAGAACGAAAAGAAGTTTTTTGGAGGCCCTTATCCTCATTACGCCTAGCATTTAGTGGGCTGGATATTTACCTTATCAACTAGCAAATCCATAAGGGTTCTATTTGATTAGGCACCTGAATTGGCACCTGAATCGGACTGAACCGACTGTTTGTCAGGCTACTGTTCTCCTATTCTCTCGAATCTATGAAGTAAGACATTGATTTTGCAATAAGATCGATTATGTTCATTGCATAATAAGCTCCTTTGAAAAGCATTGGCGCACGTGTAAACGAGTTGCTCTACCGAACTGAGCTATAGCCCTTATCAGAGATATCTTAACATATAGATAATTTCTTGTCAAGATGAATATTTTCTAATGCCAGAGGATACCCCTTTGATCTGTATCTGTTTAGTATTTAGTTTAGTATTTAGTATATAACAGACCAATAACAGAGCGGTATTGCTTAGAAAAGGGATTCAATATATAATCGATCGAAGTAATGGGTCTTCCTTTGTGGTGATAAATTGCCTACTTAACTCAGTGGTTAGAGTATTGCTTTCATACGGCGGGAGTCATTGGTTCAAATCCAATAGTAGGTAAGTAGGTAGAAAAATTACTAGATAGCATTGGACTTACTTCGCTTCGCTATCTAATAACTTTTTCTACCCCTCTTCCCTTTTTCTTTGTATCAACTATAAACCACTGGATTGTCTTCAATTGGATGGGGGAATCCAATTGACAGCCTCGATTCGTATCCTAGCTCGTCTGAGAGCGAGCTTCGCTTCAACCAAATCTTTCGTACCCTCAGCTTTACTCAAGTTAGCTTCGGCTATTTCAAGTGCCTTTTGAGCTTCTTCCGGATCAATATCACTACCCAGTTCCGCATCATTTCCTAAAATGATGATCTCATTATTAACTATTCTCGCAAAACCGCTCCACAGAATCGCTGTTAACCATTGGTCGTTGAGGAGGCGTATTCTCAAAGGACCCATATCTACTGCTGTGTTAATGGGGGCGTGGTTTGGTAATACGCCAATTTGGCCACTATTAGTGGATAAAATGATTTCTTTCACTTCACAATCCCAAATAATTCGCTTAGGAGTCAGTACATAAAGATTTAATTTCATTTCTTCGATTTGTTCTCCTCTTCTAAGGTTATAGCTTTCGTGCTAGCTTCATCGATGTTACCCACCAAATAAAAAGCCTGTTCAGGTAGGCCGTCTAATTCTCCGGAAAGGATTAGTTGAAATCCCCTAATAGTTTCCGCAAGAGCAACATACTTTCCTGGAGAACCAGTAAAAACTTCTGCCACAAAGAACGGTTGTGATAAGAAACGCTCAATTTTTCTTGCTCTTGCTACAGTTAAACGATCCTCTTCCGATAATTCATCCAAGCCAAGAATTGCGATAATGTCCTGAAGTTCTTTGTAACGTTGTAAAGTTTCCTTAACTCTTTGCGCAGTTTCATAATGTTCGTTGCCAACGATCCGAGGCTGTAACATAGTCGAGGTTGAATCTAAAGGATCTACTGCTGGATAAATACCCTTGGAAGCTAATCCTCTGGAAAGTACGGTAGTAGCATCCAAATGTGCAAATGTTGTGGCAGGGGCAGGGTCGGTCAAATCGTCTGCAGGTACATAAACTGCTTGAATCGAAGTTATAGATCCCTTTTTAGTAGAAGCAATTCTTTCTTGCAAAGAACCCATTTCTGTACTAAGAGTAGGTTGATAACCCACTGCGGAGGGCATTCTCCCTAATAAAGCGGATACCTCTGATCCTGCTTGAACAAAACGAAAGATATTATCGATAAATAAAAGCACGTCTTGCTTATTAACATCTCGGAAATATTCCGCCATAGTTAGGGCAGTTAAACCAACTCTCATACGAGCTCCCGGTGGTTCATTCATTTGGCCATAGACTAGAGCTACCTTTGATTCCTCAATATTTTTTTCATTAATTACTCCGGATTCCTTCATTTCCATATAAAGATCATTTCCTTCACGAGTCCGTTCCCCTACTCCACCGAATACGGATACGCCCCCATGAGCTTTAGCAATGTTATTGATTAATTCCATGATCAGTACTGTTTTACCTACTCCAGCCCCCCCAAATAGTCCTATTTTTCCTCCACGTCGATAAGGAGCTAAAAGATCGACGACCTTAATACCTGTTTCAAAGATGGATAATTTCGTATCTAACTCGATAAAGGCAGGCGCAGATCTATGAATAGGGAACGTTGCACTACTATCTACAGGACCCAAATTGTCAACAGGCTCCCCAAGAACGTTGAAAATTCGTCCGAGAGTAGCTCCACCGACCGGAACACTGAGAGGAGCTCCCGTGTCAATCACTTCCATTCCTCTCATCAACCCGTCCGTAGCACTCATAGCTACAGCTCTAACTCGATTATTTCCTAATAATTGTTGTACCTCACAAGTCACATTAATTTGCTTATCGGCAGTGTCTCTACTCTGGACTACCAAAGCGTTATAAATATAAGGTAACTTGCCTGGGGGAAAAGTGACATCCAGCACGGGTCCAATAATTTGATCGATACGACCTGTACTTTTTTCTTCAATTGTGGAAACCCCGGGAGGAGAAGTAGTAGGATTGGTTCTCATAATTATCACATAATTAAAAAAAAGGAATTTGTCGAAATTTTTCTTTTTTTATTGTTGAATAATGCCAAATCAAATCAAAAAAAATCCAAAAGTAAAAAGGAAATGAATTAGTTAATTCAATAAGAGAGAAAAGGGGACCAGGACTTGATTTCGTTGCCCAAGCGAATCCCATTCAATCGTTTACTCATGGAATGAGTCCATTGGAAAGTTCAATCAATCTTTTTTTTCATATACATTTTGCCTTTTGTGGAGGATCTGTGCCTACTCTACTTTCCTATCTAGGACTTCGATATACAAAATATATACTACTGTGAAGCATAGATTGCTGTCAACAAAGAATTTTATTAGTATTTAGTTAGGTATTTGCATTCAAAATAAGAAAAGAGAACTATTAAGAACTTGTAAAATAAGGATTAGGAATTAATTTGGGTTGCGCTATATCTATCAAAGAGTATACAATAATTATGGATTTGGTAAATCAAATCCATGGTTTAATAACGAACCGTGTTAACTTACCATAACAACAACTCAATTCCTATCGAATTCCTATATTGGAATTCCTATAGGATAGAACATACACAGGGTGTACGCATTATATATGAATGAAACATATTCATTAACCTAAGCATGCCCTCAATTTTCTTTAATGAGTTGATATTATATTAATTGAATATCCTTTTTGTTTTACGAGATTTTTGCTAAAGTTTCATTTACGCCTAATTAACATCGAGTAGACCCTGTTATTGTGAGAATTCTTAATTCAAGAGTTATAGGGAGGGACTTATGTCACCACAAACAGAAACTAAAGCAGGTGTTGGATTTCAAGCTGGTGTTAAAGATTATAAATTGACTTACTACACCCCAGAGTATGAAACTAAGGATACTGATATCTTGGCAGCATTCCGAGTAAGTCCTCAGCCTGGGGTTCCGCCCGAAGAAGCAGGGGCTGCAGTAGCTGCCGAATCTTCTACTGGTACATGGACAACTGTTTGGACTGATGGACTTACCAGTCTTGATCGTTACAAAGGACGATGCTATCACATCGAGCCTGTTGCTGGGGAAGACAACCAATGGATCTGTTATGTAGCTTATCCATTAGACCTATTTGAAGAGGGTTCCGTTACTAACATGTTTACTTCCATTGTAGGTAACGTATTTGGTTTCAAAGCCCTACGTGCTCTACGTTTGGAGGATCTACGAATTCCCCCTACTTATTCAAAAACTTTCCAAGGCCCGCCTCATGGTATCCAAGTTGAAAGAGATAAGTTGAACAAGTACGGTCGTCCTTTATTGGGATGTACTATTAAACCAAAATTGGGATTATCCGCAAAAAATTATGGTAGAGCGTGTTATGAGTGTCTACGTGGTGGACTTGATTTTACCAAAGATGATGAAAACGTAAACTCACAACCATTTATGCGCTGGAGAGACCGTTTTGTCTTTTGTGCCGAAGCTATTTATAAATCACAGGCCGAAACCGGTGAAATCAAGGGGCATTACTTGAATGCGACTGCGGGTACATGTGAAGAAATGATTAAGAGAGCTGTATTTGCAAGAGAATTAGGGGTTCCTATTGTAATGCATGACTACTTAACTGGGGGATTCACCGCAAATACTACTTTGGCTCATTATTGCCGCGACAATGGCCTACTTCTTCACATTCACCGTGCAATGCATGCAGTTATTGATAGACAGAAAAATCATGGTATGCATTTCCGTGTATTAGCTAAAGCATTGCGTATGTCTGGGGGAGATCATATCCACTCCGGTACAGTAGTAGGTAAGTTAGAAGGGGAACGCGAAATGACTTTAGGTTTTGTTGATTTATTGCGCGATGATTTTATTGAAAAAGATCGTGCTCGCGGTATCTTTTTCACTCAGGACTGGGTATCCATGCCAGGTGTTATACCGGTAGCTTCAGGTGGTATTCATGTTTGGCATATGCCAGCTCTGACCGAAATCTTTGGGGACGATTCTGTATTACAATTTGGTGGAGGAACTTTAGGACATCCTTGGGGAAATGCACCTGGTGCAGCAGCTAATCGAGTGGCTTTAGAAGCCTGTGTACAAGCTCGTAACGAAGGGCGCGATCTTGCTCGCGAAGGTAATGAAATTATCCGAGCAGCTTGCAAATGGAGTCCTGAACTAGCCGCAGCTTGTGAAGTATGGAAGGCGATCAAATTCGAGTTCGAGCCGGTAGATACTATTGATTAACTAGATAAAACTAAAGATAAAGAAGGTATAAATAAAAAAGAAACGAAATAAAAAGAGAAAAAAATCAGTTATGAAATGCAGTAATTCTTCTTTATTCTTCTAATTGATTGCAATTAAACTCGGCTCAATCTTTTTTAGAAAAAAAAGATTGAGCCGAATAAAAATAGATCATGATATGATCATGAGACTTGACAAATTGAGATTCGTCTATTCTATATATCTAGAATATATATATTAAGGTATAATACAATAAAGAAATACAAATAAAATAATAAAATAATAAAATATAGTATTATCATATGATAATGATAATGGAATCAAATACGCAGTATTTACAGAAAAAAGTCTTCGTTTATTGGGAAAGAATCAATATACTTTTAATGTCGAATCGGGATTCACTAAGACAGAAATAAAGCATTGGGTCGAACTCTTCTTTGGTGTTAAGGTGGTAGCTGTGAATAGCCATCGACTACCTGGAAAAGGTAGAAGAATAGGACCTATTCTGGGCCATACAATGCATTACAGACGTATGATCATTACCCTTCAACCGGGTTATTCTATTCCACTTCTAGATAGAGAAAAAAACTAAAGGAGAATGAATGAAAAAAGACATAGTTTGGAAGTTAGACCTTTTTATAGGACTCTCTTTCAATTTCAAAAAAGAGGACGTTTGAAACTTTTAACAGGCGTAATCGTGAGTCAACAAGTGACTCGAACTGTGTGTAAAAAAAGAAGCATTTTTTTTTTTTCAAAATGCTAGAACTAGATAAGGAAGTTTTCTATAACCTTGAGAAAAAGGATAAAAAGGTAGTTTTTTTTTAGTTTATGACTCCGATCAAGAGCGAGAAATCCTTGATTTGGGATTGGACATAGAACCTGGACCCATCGTAGAGACGTTTAGTTCAAAAGAAAGGATCGTATCCTGATGGTAAGAATTATACTTTCGTGGAAATACAGCGCTATAGACTTCAATGCGGTAGAGTAGACGTTTTGTTTCTAATTTTTCTGGACCAAACCTCCGCTCCGACCCAACGATACAATGAATTTTTTCTGTTCATATTCATAAATAAAAAAGATTCGGAATCGCAATGCTACTATATGCGTCCAGAGGAGTATTTGGAATAATATTCTTCTATAATCCATTATTGCGGGGGGTCTTACTAACAGGGCTTCGCTGCACGGGACAGGTCTTCGTCGAAAAGCTAACTCCACCCGGCATTTTCATACCCTTTCTTTGGGTGGTATATCGCCTTTTAAAGTCTAAGAGGGTAGTAGGGGATCTATAGTAGGTAAGATAATTTGCCCTTTGATTTTGATTGAATATACTATTTTTCCGCCTTTACCACGCATTATTGTATGCGCTTCTAGAGAAGTATGTATGCAGGAAGTAAATTCTAACCGCTTTCTTTTGAATCCAATTTCAAATTAGATTAGAAAGATAGAAAGGCCATGAGGATGGGAAAATCAAAATAAAATCTTTTTAATTAGTTCTCCTTTTTTGGAATTTTCTTATTATCCTTTCATTTTTTTTACAGAATATTTTTCAAACTAAAAATAAAAAATACAATACAATAGTCAATATTCCTTATAATAGATATACTTAATTATATCATAAGAATCTTAAGATATTTTTCGACTAGATAGAAATAGTAAATTTGAATTGAGACACCTATTCCATGACGGATTTAAACTTACCTTCTATTTTCGTGCCTTTAGTAGGCTTAGTATTTCCGGCAATTGCAATGACTTCTTTATTTCTTTATGTGCAAAAAAATAAGATTGTCTAGTATTTTTTAGTGTAAGTAATATAATATGGTAGGGTATGTGGCTTTTTCTACACACACTTTCTACACACAAATGAAAAACGGTTATGGATGCGGATATAGGCTACGAGCATAAATGCATGAATATGCAGAGCCAGGTATAGCGAGTTTTATTTTATTTATTTTAATTGAATCAACGAATATTTTTTGAATAGAAAGTCAATGTATCTAACCTATTATTTCACAGGAGTACTAGTTGCTGAAGGCGATTTCAGAATCAAAAAAAGTAAAGTCAAAATTATTTAGCTTATTCTCTCAATTTCAATCGACCGCTGCTGGATTTAGTATATCTAATATGAATTGGCGATCAGAACACATATGGGTAGAACTTCTAAAAGGTTCTCGAAAAAGGGGTAATTTTTTCTGGGCCTGTATTCTTTTTCTAGGTTCACTAGGATTCTTATCGGTTGGGATTTCCAGTTATCTTGGTAAGAATATTATATCTATACTTCCATCTCAAGAAATTCTTTTTTTTCCGCAGGGGGTCGTGATGTCTTTCTACGGAATCGCAGGCCTATTCATTAGCTCCTACTTGTGGTGTACTATTTTGTGGAATGTAGGTAGTGGTTATGACCGATTCGATAGAAAAGAGGGAATAGTGTGCATTTTTCGTTGGGGATTCCCTGGAATAAAACGTCGCGTCTTCCTTCGATTCCTTATGCGGGATATCCAATCAATTAGAATTCAGGTTAAAGAGGGTCTTTATCCTCGTCGTATTCTTTATATGGAAATCCGGGGCCAGGGGATCATTCCCTTGACTCGTACTGATGATAAATTTTTTACTCCACGAGAAATTGAACAAAAAGCTGCCGAATTGGCCTATTTCTTGCGCGTACCAATTGAAGTATTTTGAGGTATCTTTTTTGAACTGAGTTGAATGAAGAAAAGAAGAATTGGAAGAAGAAAAGTTTTCTCAACACAGGGAGGAAGTCCCTTCTAAATTGGATTTGTTATTGTAAGGGGATTTTTAAGTATTTATCTAAAGGAAGGAACAAACGAGGATAAGAGAAATTTGCTTTTAATTTTTTTTTATCCAAGTTAGATATATCGCATACTATTCTTCCTTTTTCATCCGAAAGGGCTTTTTTTTTATTCTATTTCACTATTTCATTCCATCTAGATCTAAGAAAGAACCCAATGCACTGAAATTCCACTAATAACTAATATACAAAAAAGAAGAATAGATACAGGGTATCAAACCTATAGAGTTTTTGCTTCAAAGAAATAGAAATATCATGAAATAGAAATATCATCATATAGAGTCAGGGAATGGAATAGAGTCAGCGAATGAAGCATATTCATTAACAACTCCATTTACAGATCAAAAATGAAAAAAAAGAAAGCATTGCCTTCTTTACTATATCTTGTATTTATCGTACTTTTGCCTTGGGGGGTCTCTTCCTCATTTAACAAATGTCTGGAACTTTGGATTAAGAATTGGTGGAATACCAGGCAATCCGAAACTCTCTTAACTGATATTCAAGAGAAAAGGATTCTAGAAAGATTCATAGAATTAGAAGAACTTTCTCTCTTGGACGAGATGATAAAAGGGAAACTAAAGACACATGTACAAAAACCTCCTACAGGAATACACAAGGAAATAATACAATGGGTCAAAATAAATAATGAGGATCATCTCCATACCATTTTGCATTTCTCGACAAATATAATCTGTTTGGCTATTCTAAGTGGTTCTTTTTTTCTGGGTAAAGAGGAACTTGTCATTTTGAATTCTTGGGTTCAGGAATTCTTCTATAATTTAAATGACTCAATAAAAGCTTTTTTTATTCTTTTAGTTACTGATTTTTTTGTTGGATTTCACTCCACCCGTGGTTGGGAACTAGTAATTCGTTGGGTCTACAACGATTTTGGATGGGCTCCTAACGAGCTTATTTTCACTATTTTTGTTTGTAGTTTTCCAGTAATTCTAGATACATGTTTGAAATTTTGGGTCTTTTTTTGTTTAAATCGTCTATCTCCTTCGCTTGTAGTCATTTATCATTCAATTAGTGAAGCATAAATTCATTTGATCTCCCGATATTAATATTAATCAAATTAGCAAGCATCTTTTTTTAGAAAGAAAGCCCTTTTCCATTTTAGCAAAATTCTTTCTATTTATACCTACTTTAAGGTATTCATCATTGCAGTACAACTGTTGCAGTAGAATGACAACAGATTCGTGTATAGGGAACTAGATTAGCTTAGCTACCTATCTAATTTATTGTAGAAATTCTGGGATCTGCGATTGGACATGGAAAATAGAAATACTTTTTCTTGGGTAAAGGAACAGATAACTCGATCGATTTCTGTATCGATCATGATATACGTAATAACTCGGACATCTATTTCAAATGCATATCCCATTTTTGCGCAGCAGGGTTATGAAAACCCACGAGAAGCAACTGGACGAATTGTATGTGCCAATTGCCATTTAGCTAGCAAGCCCGTCGATATTGAAGTTCCCCAAGCTGTGCTTCCCGATACTGTATTTGAAGCAGTTCTTCGAATTCCTTATGATATGCAATTGAAACAAGTTCTTGCTAATGGAAAAAAGGGAGGGTTGAATGTAGGTGCTGTTCTTATTTTGCCCGAGGGATTCGAATTAGCGCCGCCCGATCGTATTTCCCCTGAGTTAAAAGAAAAGATAGGAAATCTTGCTTTTCAGAGTTATCGTCCCGATAAAAAAAACATTCTTGTGATAGGCCCTGTTCCCGGTAAGAAATATAGTGAAATTGTCTTTCCCATTCTTTCCCCTGATCCTGCTACGAAGAAAGATGCTCATTTCTTAAAATATCCCATATATGTAGGGGGAAACCGAGGAAGAGGACAGATCTATCCTGATGGTAGCAAGAGTAACAATACAGTCTATAATGCTACGTCAACAGGTATAGTAAGAAAAATACTACGTAAAGAAAAGGGGGGGTATGAAATATCCATAGTTGATGCATCAGATGGACGCCAAGTGATTGATATTATACCTCCCGGACCAGAACTTCTTGTTTCAGAGGGGGAATCCATCAAGCTTGATCAACCATTAACAAGCAATCCTAATGTGGGAGGTTTTGGTCAGGGGGACGCAGAAATCGTGCTTCAGGATCCATTACGTGTCCAAGGCCTTTTGTTCTTCTTCGCATCCGTTATTTTGGCACAAGTTTTTTTGGTTCTCAAAAAGAAACAGTTTGAAAAGGTTCAATTGTACGAAATGAATTTCTAGGTCCCGGGATTTCTTACCATCAAGTTGGTAAAAAGCCTCGATTTATTGGCAATTGCTAGAATTATCTATGATCTATTTTGGAAATCCTTTTTTTGTTTAGACTGCTTTTTGTTTATGAGATGTCTGGAATTCCTTATTTATATCCCATGCAAAAGAAGAGAATCCAAGGCAAAGGCGAGAACAATCAAATTAAAATTTCTTCTTTTTCGGAGGGATTGCAGGTCTTCTTAATCGTCTATTCGGCACAAGAAAAAGCCTTTTTCTTGTGCCGATTCTTCTTGTATCAAAATAAGAATCCTTTTTCTTCCTAATTCGTCAAAGATTACTATTTCTTCTTTATTCGGGTCTGTCTCTTGGACCTCTTTTTCTTTTGCTTAGGTTTAGCCGAGGTAGTGGACAAACAGAGGGGAAGAAAATATGGCGGGGGAAAAATTTCTTGTGATTGTGAGCAAATTGCTTGGCTTGTTTAATTAAGTTCAACTTCAAATTTACAGAAATTTTGCAAAAAAAAAGTAAACTCTTCCATTGAAGGTTTTTTTATTTTTAGGCTAGTTGAATAGTTTTGATTAAGGTTTTATTAGTTTATTACTCGAAACTAAATCAAGGATTTTCAGGATACTTCCTTCGTGGAATAAGATATTGGATCCTCGAGTGATCTCTTTTTCTTGTTGCTTCATAAGAGTGAATCGAATAGATTCAATTCGCGTTATAAGAGTAAAATAAAAATTCCGCGGGTCCTTTCCGCTCTAATCAGATAAAGGGGGGTAAGGACCCGCTAAGCTCCTACTTTTTCATGTTTACAATCTGGTCCCTCCGATTACTATAGAGATGAACCCAATCCAGAATATGAACCATAAAAGAAAACACCTACTAAACCAATCACAGCAATACCAGCTACAGTACCTATCAGCCAAAGAGGAATTCTTCCAGTAGTATCGGCCATTTCCCCTACTTTCCTCCACATTTTATCAATTGGTCATGCTAGAGACAAAAACAGTCATGGGTAGTTATAAGGATGGTATCCTTCCAAATGGGATAAGAGAATTCTTATTAGTCTCTTTCTTTCTCTCAATTGAAGAAGTAATTGGAAAATAAAACAGCAAGTACAAAAATGAGTAATAAACCCCAGTATAGACTGGTACGATTCAATTCAACATTTTGTTCATTCGGGTTTGATTGTGTCATAGTTCTATAGTTGGAATTTGTTTTATCGTTGGATGAACTGCATTGCTGATATTGATCCCAAGAAAAAAACAGTAGGTACAGCTAGTCCGTGAATAGCCAGCCATCGCACTGTAAAAATAGGATAGGTTCGATCTATGGTCATTGAGGGCCTCCTAAAAGGATCTACTAAATTCATCGAGTTGTTCTAAAGAATCAAAACGGTCGGTTATTAACGGAATTCCTTGTCGGCTTTCCGTGAAATACTCGTTTGGCCTAGGACTTCCAAACACGTCATAAGCTAAACCCGTACTGACAAATAACCAACCCGCAATGAATAGGGAAGGTATAGTAATGCTATGAATAACCCAGTATCGAATACTGGTAATAATATCAGCAAAAGAACGTTCTCCCGTGCTTCCAGACATGCTGAACTCCCAAAATTTTTGTACATTCAAAAAAGGAATTGATTCCGTAAAAGATGGGATCGACCAGTAAATAGAAAATTACTGATATTTCATCCTTGTGAGATTGTCAATTTTGTACCAAAGGTGTATTTTGAGTATACCGAATTAGTATAGCTATCCTTCCTATGGCACAGCAATCTGGTTTTGCCTGGTTCCGAAACATAATTACTTTTTTATTTTTTTTTTGTCTATAGGTAAGCTATATGTTATTCAAGGCATCAATAGAAAACCCCATTTTTGTAGGTTCTACTTACTTTTCATTGGCTTCGGAATAATAGAGTAATTCGGAATAGCAGCCAAAATCTTGGGAAAATCTAAGTTAATGATCAATAGGTTTGGATAAATAATTTAGGAAGGATATTCTCATACTGACACAATACAAGGACAAGTATATGTGAAATCTATCCTTTCATAATTCGTAATTCATCCTTGTATTGTTTGTTGGATTAGGTCTAACTTTCTTGACCAAACTGCGAGCGCGGAACTTTACGAGATGAAATAGGGAAAGACAGAAGATAGAATAGAACTTAAAAGGATAATTGAAGTGACTCGTCTTCGAATCTACTTTGGTTGGAGTTCGAAAAAGGAATAAAAATAAAGTAAATTCAAGGAAGAGCTTTCTTTTTTTTTTTTTTTTAACAGCCCCTTGGCAGGTCGTGGAATGCTTTTGTTCTCCTCTTATTCCATATGGAATACAATCAGTTAAAATAAGAAGGAATAGGGGAATATTCGATCGTTCACTCCAAAAAGAGGGTCCTATTGAAAAAGAAATTATCCAAAATAGAAAGAAGTTTTTTTTTTCAAATTCAATTGTTTATTTATCTCTTATTCAAAAATTTCCCTGAAAATTGAATTTCTTTTTTTCATTCAATGGGGTTAGATGATCTAGTTCTTAATATTATTACTTTACTCAATTGACAAATTCCACAACAAATCTCTTGATTCGGAATTAGGGACTCATGTATCATCTGATGAATCCACTTTCTTTTACACTTCTGTATCTTACTCTATCTTGTTTTTTAGTATTATCTAAAATAACTGATGAATTATGAATTTTCCATAACTTAGGTAAATGCTTTACCAACATATGTAGTGTAGTAAAAAAAAATAAATGGAATTTAACTCTTTCATGCTTACTTTAACTAGTTATTTTGGTTTTCTACTGGCTGCTTTAACTATAACCCCAGCTCTATTTATTGGCTTGAACAAGATACGCCTTATTTGAATTGACTGAATAATTATAATTCAGAAAAGAAAAATCTTTCTTTGGGATTCCTGGCATTCTACGACTCTTTTCCAGACTAATTAGGAATTCTTTTCTTGGTCATTGAGATTCGTGGATAATTTAGAGTACTATTTAGGGATAGATCGTACCTCTTTTTTTATCCCCTCGAACAAATCGAAATGATTGAAGTTTTTCTATTTGGAATCGTCTTAGGCCTAATTCCTATTACTTTAGCGGGATTATTCGTGACTGCGTATTTGCAATACAGGCGTGGGGATCAGTTGGATCTTTGATTGAGTCATTTTTTTTTTTTGATTGACCTCCTCCAGACCAGAGAGGAGGTCAAATTGAAATTGGAGTTACAATTCAATTTTGTTAAGTTATTTTACTCTGCTTCGACATAAAATAGATGGAATCACGCTCTGTAGGATTTGAACCTACGACATCGGGTTTTGGAGACCCGCGTTCTACCGAACTGAACTAAGAGCGCTTTCATTCATTCAAAAAGAAAATCTTTTTCTATTCCTAATGTATCTCACGTACGTATAGTCTCCACAAATTCAAGTTATACCCACTTTACTTTAATTGATCTCGTCGCTACTGCCTATAAAGAAGAAAGAAGTAATAGGTAGGGATGACAGGATTTGAACCTGTGACATTTTGTACCCAAAACAAACGCGCTACCAAGCTGCGCTACATCCCTTTTCCAAATTAAATTGTTGTACAATGCCATTGTACACAATTCCTGTCTTCTTTTCCACATCATAATTTTCTTCTTCTTTCTTTCTCTATCTATATATAGAACCCTCGTGTCATTTCTTCTTTTTGGTCTCATATAATTAAGGAATTATATACATATAAAATCCAATATAATTTCGCCTATAAAAGAAGGATTACTTTTCCTTGGTAATATATAGGAAGAAGGGGTCATCTTTTTCTTTTTTAGGGATAGGAAAATTTCGTCGATATGGTTCATTTTATATATAGCATAACAATCTTGGGCAAGAGTTTATGATCATATATGTATTCCAACAAGGAAGGAGGATTTTCAATGCGGGATATAAAAACATATCTCTCTGTAGCACCCGTGCTAAGTACTCTATGGTTTGGTGCTTTAGCAGGTTTATTGATAGAAATTAATCGTTTATTCCCAGATGCTTTGTCATTCCCTTTTTTTTAATTCTAGTTATTGCTATGGGAGGGATAGATTTCTTCGTGATATGACAAAATTTGATCCTTTTCAATCTTTTTTTAGTATCGGAAGGAAAAAGAAAGAAAAGATGGATTGGGTTGAACCTCAGAGTCATTAAAAATTTGGTAAACCCCATTTTTGAAAATAGAAATTCAATTTAAAGGGGTACCCAAGCTAAATAAGGCCTCAGAAATCAGAGCATAGAAAAGGCGGGGCTGGCTAATTAAATGAAAGGATTTCGAACCAAAATCTTTGCTAATTCGACAAGGATTGTATTCTTTAATTATTTCTCTATTTTTTATTACTTAATTAAAGAATAAAAAAAAATTATTCTAATGAATTTTATTCTTCTTCTTCGGATTCAAAATAGAAGAATAAAAGAATAAGTAGAAGAATTAAGTTAAGTCAATCCAAAAAGAAAAGGAGGTTCATGGCCAAGGGAAAAGATGTTAGAATCAGAGTTATTTTGGAATGCATCAGTTGTGTTCGAAAAGGTGCCAATGAGGAATCGACGGGGATTTCTAGATATAGTACTCAAAAGAATCGCCACAATACACCCGGACAATTAGAATTCAAAAAATTTTGTCGTTATTGTCGCAAGCATACGACTCATCACGAAATAAAGAAATAGGAACATCGTGTGTTTGATCTTTCCAAACAACAGAAAGAGTAAGAACTTCATATTTAATATATAAAGAAAACATAGTATAGAATACAAAATACAAATCAACTCATCTGATTTCCGGTAGATATTATTTCATATGTATAGAGGGTATTCATATACTATAATATGAATCAAATAAGATATGGATCAAAGAAAAACTACTTCTTCTGGATCCTAAATTAATAAAATAAAGAAGTGAATTTTCAAATTTTCAAATTTTAAATAAGGAATAAATCATGTATATCTCTAAACAACCTTTTCTTAAATCTAAGCAACCCTTTAGTAAATCCAAGCAAACTTTTAATAAATCCAAGCAACCCTTTCGTAAATCCAAGCAAACTTTTCGTAAATTCAAGCAACCTTTTCGTAAATCTAAACAACCTTTTCGTAGGCGTCCCCGGATTGGCCCGGGAGATCGAATTGATTATAGAAACATGAGTTTAATTAATAGATTTATTAGTGAACAAGGAAAAATATTATCGAGACGAATAAATAGATTAACCTTGAAACAACAACGATTAATTACTCTTGCTATAAAACAGGCTCGTATTTTATCTTTCTTACCGTTTCGTAACTATGAGAACGAAAAGCAATTTCAAGCCCAGTCAATTTCAATAATTACAGGTTCTAGACCCAGAAAAAATAGACATATTCCTCAATTAACGCAAAAGTACAATTCCAATCGAAACTTAAGAAACAACAACCAAAATTTAAGAAACAACAACCGGAACTTAAGTTCCGATTGTTGATGTTTTATTCGAATTCGAAAGGGCCAGACCTATATATATTATAAAGAAAGTAATCCAGCTCGTTGATTCCTACCACTTAATCTTAATTTATTGTATCTTCCCGGAGTTCCCTCTCCGGGAATTCATCTTTTATTATTCCAGTATATTACTTTATTTATACCTTTAATTGATGATCTTTATTTTATTGGAAATCGTGTAAAGATTATTTGGATTTGATACAGCTACTTGTGCAAGCATTTTACGATTAAGAATCAATTTCTTCTTGTACAGGTTGTGTATTAATTTACTATAACTATCGAATACTTTATATACCCGCGTTGCTGCGTTTATCCGAGTGATCCACAAACGACGAAAATCCCTCTTTTGCCTACCTCTATCTCGATGAGAGGAAACAAAAGCTCTTTTTACCTGTTGGGTAATCATTCGATTAAGTCTTAAATGAGCCCCTCTAAAGTTTGAGGCAAATGAACGCATTTTTGTTCGTCGTCTCCGGGCTATATATCCTCGCGGAACTCTGGTCATTGAATCAAATTAACCTTAATGAATAACTAATGATTTCTCTTCTTTTAGCCACCCTTTTTCTCATTAATAACAAAACTAATTATTCCGATATATAAAATATTAATTCCAATGGCTTTTGCTATAGTAACCTTCCCAACCACGATTTTTTATTCCACTCCGTTCAGTTATTTCTATACGAAATAACAAATTCATTCTAATAATACTAAAAAAAATAGTGGGTTCCATCGTTTCTATGGTTCCCTTTTAAACGGTGAGGCCCTCTCTATACACCGGAGCCCTTTCTTTCATCAAAAGGTATTGCGAACTTGTATAGTCCACATTCTTTGGCTCTACCTATCCATTATAGAGTAAATAGCTCTTTTCACAATAAGAGTTATCCATACAGTGACGGTATTTAATTATGAAAGTTGGCTAAGTAGCTGACCCTGTTAGTCCGTTCTTTTAAGATAAAGGAGCATAAGCCTTTTTCTTTTTATTACTATTTCCTCCGCTTAATGGATAACCATTTGCTACCAATGGGAGAATTGCTTCTTATTTCCAATTTAGATAATTGGATTTGCACCAAAGGAAACCATAAATTCCATATACCATAGAAATCTAGGATAGAGAAGCTATATCCTATTCATTGGTACTAATCATGGATACTTCAATTTTTTTTATATTTGTTTGAAGTCATGATCTGAACGAGTCGCACATACACCCTAGCACATGTTCCTCGACGCTGAGGGCATCCTTTAAGCGCGGCCGTTTTTCGAGCATTTCGTATTGGCTGTCTTGCGTTTCTAATAAGTTGTTTAACCGTCGGCATGTTGTATGTATATAGAAAAAAATGGATTGGTTTAGATCCATCTTAACCTGATGATTGCTCATCATGAAGTCTTTCTATTTTCTATTAAATCGAGGAAAACACGAATTTAGCTGTGAAATAACTTTACAAGAAATCCGGACACTACCAATCCTTAAACATTTCTGGAAACCACACTGGATCAGTATCGCAGTGCTTGTCAATCATTTCATCCCCTACAATATCGACAAGTCCATAAGCTTTGGCTTCGTCTGCTGACATAAAAACATCCCTTTCCATGTCTTCGGATACAACCCAAAAAGGCTTGCCTGTTCTTACTGCATAAACCCTTGTGATCATTTCGCGAACTTTGTGTAACTCTTCTACTTCTAGTAAAAATTCTGGTGTCCTTGCCCGATAATAAGCACTAGCAGGTTGGTGAAGCATAATCCTCGCGTGAGGGAATGCTATACGCTTGGTGGGTTCTCCTCCAAGCAGAATGAAGGACGCCATGGAGGCGGCTATTCCGAGGCATATTGTATATATATCTGGTGTCACCGTTTGCATCGTATCAAAAATAGCCATTCCTGAGATTAGCCACCCGCCTGGGGAGTTTATAAACAAAAAAATATCACTAATTCCATCTTCTATACTCAGATATACCATGAGACCTGTAATATGATTCGTGATCTCGCAACGAATCTCTTGACCTAAAAAAAGTGTCCTTTCTCGATACATAACATTGTATAAGTCAACCCAAGTCGCTTCTTCATCTCCAGGAATCCGGTAAGGTACTTTTGGAACACCAATGGGCATATTAGATTAATATTATTAAATTTAAGTAAGAAAACCACACTTTAATATGGAAACGTAAGAATGGAACAGAAAGAAAGAATCCGCAGTTTATTGTCTTAATTTTTATTCTTATTCTATATGAATATTATAGATTCTATTAATACGTAGATTGAAAGGTTATACATATAAGGAATGTAAGACAGATTGAATAAAGAAAAGGGAATGGGTGATTTGAATGCTAAACAAAGAGGGGTAGCGATCTATTCTTCGTTTTTTCCAAATTGGCCAAGTTACCCATTGCATATTGGC
This sequence comes from Triticum urartu, assembly GCF_056163025.1. Lineage (NCBI taxonomy): Eukaryota > Viridiplantae > Streptophyta > Magnoliopsida > Poales > Poaceae > Triticum > Triticum urartu. The sequence goes on along the minus strand of NW_028259626.1, from coordinate 8,934 downwards.
ACTTATCGAGTATAGAATAGATCTGCTTCTCTTTCTTCTTATGAACAGAATTGGCTTCTTATTTTTAATGGAATGAAATAAATATTCGCGCTTTCTGACACAGAATCCCCTAGAAGGGTTAGGTACATAGGATATGGATAGTCTTTTTCAATGCGATAAAATAAAGCGACATCGTGTCTATTTTTCTTTGCTAAAGGGGTATTTCCATGGGTTTGCCTTGGTATCGTGTTCATACTGTCGTATTGAATGATCCGGGTCGATTGCTTGCGGTGCATATAATGCACACAGCTCTAGTTTCTGGTTGGGCTGGCTCAATGGCTTTATACGAATTAGCAGTTTTTGATCCCTCTGATCCTGTTCTGGATCCAATGTGGAGACAAGGTATGTTCGTAATTCCCTTCATGACTCGTTTAGGAATAACGGATTCGTGGGGTGGTTGGAGTATTTCAGGAGGAACTGTAAACAAATCCGGGTATTTGGAGTTATGAAGGTGTGGCAGGTACGCATATTGTGTTTTCTGGCTTGTGTTTCTTGGCAGCGATCTGGCATTGGGTATATTGGGACCTAGAAATATTCTCTGATGAGCGGACGGGAAAACCCTCTTTGGATTTGCCCAAGATCTTTGGAATTCATTTATTTCTTGCAGGGGTGGCTTGCTTTGGCTTTGGGGCATTTCATGTAACGGGTTTGTATGGTCCTGGGATATGGGTATCCGATCCTTATGGACTAACTGGAAAAGTACAAGCTGTAAATCCAGCGTGGGGTGCAGAAGGTTTTGATCCTTTTGTTCCGGGGGGAATAGCTTCTCATCATATTGCTGCGGGTACATTGGGTATATTAGCGGGCTTATTCCATCTTAGTGTCCGTCCGCCTCAACGTCTATATAAAGGATTACGTATGGGCAATATTGAAACTGTACTTTCCAGTAGTATCGCTGCTGTTTTTTTTGCAGCTTTCGTAGTTGCTGGAACTATGTGGTATGGGTCAGCAACGACCCCAATCGAATTATTTGGGCCTACTCGTTATCAGTGGGATCAGGGATACTTTCAGCAAGAAATATATCGAAGAGTTAGCAATGGTTTAGCCGAAAATCTTAGTTTATCAGAAGCTTGGTCTAAAATTCCCGAAAAATTAGCCTTTTATGATTATATTGGTAATAATCCGGCAAAAGGGGGATTATTCAGAGCAGGCTCAATGGACAATGGGGATGGAATAGCTGTTGGATGGTTAGGACATCCCGTCTTTAGAGATAAAGAAGGACGTGAGCTTTTTGTACGCCGTATGCCTACTTTTTTTGAAACATTTCCGGTTGTTTTGGTAGATGAGGAGGGAATTGTTAGAGCAGACGTTCCTTTTAGAAGAGCAGAATCCAAATATAGTGTTGAACAAGTAGGTGTAACGGTGGAGTTCTATGGTGGCGAACTTAATGGAGTAAGTTATTCTGATCCTGCTACTGTAAAAAAATATGCGAGGCGTTCTCAATTAGGGGAAATTTTTGAATTAGACCGGGCTACTTTGAAATCTGATGGTGTTTTTCGCAGCAGTCCAAGGGGTTGGTTCACTTTTGGTCATGCTACCTTTGCTTTGCTCTTCTTTTTCGGACACATTTGGCATGGCGCTAGAACATTGTTCCGAGATGTTTTTGCTGGTATTGATCCAGATTTGGATGCTCAAGTGGAATTTGGAACATTCCAAAAAGTGGGAGATCCAACTACAAGGAAACAGGCAGTTTGATACACATTGTTATAGTATCTTTCACCTCTCTTTTTTGATTTGACATGGGAAACATCTCCCATCCTTTCTTTGACTCTTTTTCTTTCTTTATATGGGAAATTATCCCAAATGACAAATGAATAGGTGTGGAAGTTATAATTGTAAATAAACCAGGATCGAATCTATGGAAGCATTGGTTTATACGTTCCTTTTAGTTTCGACTTTAGGGATAATTTTTTTCGCTATCTTCTTCCGAGAACCACCTAAGGTTCCACCAACTCCAACTAAAAGAATAAAATAATTTCATTTAAGTAAGAAGTCCCCCTATCTGGGAGACTTCTTACTTAAATTAGTCTCCGTGTTCTTCGAATGGATCTCTTAATTGTTGAGAGGGTTGCCCAAACGCGGTATATAAGGCATACCCAGTAAAGCTTACAAGTAAACCAGATATGGAGATGGCGACTAAAGTTGCTGTTTCCATTTTTATAGAATTTCAAGATTACAATGGATCTACGAAAAGATCGTGTATTTACAACTACAACGGAATAGTATACAAAGTCAACACCAATGATTAAATAGAATTTATGGCTACACAAACCGTTGAAGATAGTTCTAAACCTAGGCCAAAACGAACTGGTGCAGGTAGTTTACTGAAACCCTTGAATTCGGAATATGGGAAAGTCGCCCCGGGTTGGGGGACTACTCCTTTTATGGGGATCGCAATGGCTTTATTCGCTATATTCCTATCTATCATTTTAGAAATTTATAATTCTTCCGTTTTACTGGACGGAATTTTAACCAATTAGGTTTCTACTAACTAAAACTAGGAAGTCAGAGTTTTTCCATCCAAAAAAGCCTTTCTAGTTTAAGATCTACATTTCTAGATATTATGGTAGTTCGACCGCGGAATTTTTTTGTTTCGGTATCTCTGGAATATGAGTGTGTGACTTGTTAGAATTGATCCTATTGATAATACATAGAAAGGGCCTGTTATCTCTATCAAGATGATTCTAATTCGTCAGATATTATTTATTCTAGTATCTGGAACACGAAATAGATAGAGTGGATCAAAAAAAAATGGAACTATGATTCATACTCACTATTAAGACCTCGCAACCAGACTGAAAAATTCAAGTAGTTCTTAAATAAAAATAAAAAAGAAATTTTCTTCCTTCCAATTTTGTTTGCCCAAAAGACAACTTTTTTTCTCTCGATTTTGTCGAGTCATTACACTGATTCAATAAATGATTATCAAGCGGTTCTTATTCGAAGAACCCTTGCCTTTTGTTTAGCTTGAGACTAAATCATCGTGGCTCTAGTATGAATCTAAGGTTTTAATTGAACTGATTCATAGGATCTCAACAAGATAATTTCTATATTACGCATAAAAAAACAAATCCTTTATAGGGAAGAGAAAAGTCAAGAAGCCTCTAATGACCAACATAAGGGAAAGGAAGAAAGAAAGACGCGCCAACTTGAGATTTTTTGGCATTATCATCACAAAGAAGATATTCCGGATTTTTCTTATTTGATATCTTCAAGGCAAATCGACCCAATTCAGTGGCTGATGAAGTTTTGAACCTTTTTTCTAATATTCGTTGAAAATTTTTGTGTTTCTGCTTGAGCCGTACGAGATGAAATTTTCATATACGGCTCTTAGAGGGGGACTCGGGTTAGTTACCTATCTCAATAAAGTATATGATTGGTTTGAGGAACGTCTTGAGATTCAGGCAATTGCAGATGATATAACTAGTAAATATGTTCCTCCCCATGTCAACATATTTTATTGTTTAGGGGGAATTACACTTACTTGTTTTCTAGTACAAGTCGCTACCGGTTTTGCTATGACTTTTTACTACCGACCAACCGTTACAGAGGCTTTTTCCTCGGTTCAATACATAATGACCGAGGCCAACTTTGGTTGGTTAATCCGATCAGTTCATCGATGGTCAGCAAGTATGATGGTTTTAATGATGATCCTGCATGTATTTCGTGTGTATCTCACAGGGGGATTTAAAAAACCCCGCGAATTAACTTGGGTCACAGGTGTGGTTTTGGCTGTTTTGACTGCATCATTTGGTGTAACTGGTTATTCTTTGCCTTGGGATCAAATTGGCTATTGGGCAGTCAAAATTGTGACAGGTGTACCTGACGCCATTCCGGTAATAGGATCGCCTTTAGTGGAGTTATTACGCGGAAGTGCTAGTGTGGGCCAATCCACTTTGACTCGTTTTTATAGTTTACATACCTTTGTACTGCCTCTGCTTACTGCCGTATTTATGTTAATGCACTTTCCAATGATACGTAAGCAAGGTATTTCGGGTCCTTTATAGGGAAGGCATATCATAGAGAATTATAATTATCATATATCATATCGGGTAGGTTTTGGTATTTCATTGCTACAAGCATGGGTTATTGTAAAATAACACATGTCATTTGGATACTTCTCTTCAACTCCAAAGTATTTTTATACAATACAAATAGTTGAAGTTAATTTTACGAAAGAAAAAAGGCGGATTATGGGAGTGTGTGACTTGAATTATTGATTTGGCCATGCAGATAAAGAATTGGATCTGCCACATTAGAATTCACAACCAAAGGTGTCTCCGCATCCAATCAACATGTAAGTCCCCTACCTAGGAAGGATAGGCTGGTTCACTTGAGGAGAATATCTTCTATGATCATACCGCAACCATGTCATCCATGAACAGGCTCCGTAAGATCCCATAGAGTAGAAATGGAATAAGTCATGTGACATGATCCAGTTCTCTATTTATTACACTTACCTTTTTATTATAGTATGGAAATGCATTCATTTTCTTTGCATCGATTGTGATCCGCAATACTATCGGAGTAAAAGAAGGGATCTAAGGAAGAATGTAGGCTAAACTTTTTGATTTTTTATTAGTAACAAGTAAATATTTTGTTTGGAGGTAAGAAACTTGCGATATTGAGGGGATAAATACCAACTAATCAAGAGACATGAGACAATCCACAAAGCAATTGATCATGATCAAATTTGTAAGCCCACTTGGATATTGAGCATTTACCCATAAGAATAGGATTATTTTCAATGAGTAGTTGTAGGTGCAACTTCGGAAAAGAGAATCTGATAAAGCTTTTCTTGCCTAGAGTCATTGAGTCATTATAAACCTTAATTCTATTAAGGATCTTCCGCGGTCTTATTTCTTTCACTCTTGCTCGAGCCGGATGATGATAAATTCTCATGTCCGGTTCCTTTGGGGGATGGATCCTAAAGAGTTCACCTATCCCAATAACAAAGAAACCAGACTTAAATGATCCTGTATTAAGAGCTAAATTAGCTAAAGGGATGGGACATAATTATTACGGGGAACCCGCATGGCCCAACGATCTTTTATATATTTTTCCAGTAGTAATTCTAGGTACTATTGCATGTAATGTAGGTTTAGCGGTTCTCGAGCCATCAATGATTGGTGAACCGGCAGATCCGTTTGCAACTCCTCTGGAAATATTACCCGAGTGGTACTTCTTTCCCGTGTTTCAAATACTCCGTACGGTACCCAATAAGTTATTGGGCGTTCTTTTAATGGTTTCTGTGCCAACAGGCTTATTGACAGTACCTTTTCTAGAGAATGTCAATAAATTCCAAAATCCATTTCGCCGCCCAGTAGCTACGACCGTTTTTTTAATCGGTACTGTAGTAGCTCTTTGGTTAGGTATTGGAGCAACATTACCCATTGATAAATCATTAACTTTAGGTCTTTTTTAGATATTTTTTGATTCATTCAACCGTGAAGTACCATAGGTATCTAGGAAATAGTTACTTCCAAGTGAATCTTCCCTAGATACCTAAAATCCATTTTATTATGATCCATTTCGCGAAAATATAGATTGTACCAAAGATGCTAAATTGTTTTCTTTTTATTCTAACTCGAAAAAGAAGAAGAAAAAAAATTGCAATGGATTTAAAACGAGAGTTTATTCTTAAGTAAATCAATTGGGAGATGCTTCTCTAGAGTGTCCCATATATGTTTTCTATCTTCCATACGAAAACTGTCAATTCTCAGAAGATCTTCTTCAGTCTTACTCAAAAGGTCCAATAGTGTATGTATATTGGCCCTTTTTAGACAATTATACGTTCTAGAAGTCAATTCTAATTGATCAATAAAAATACAATTCAATGGAATTCCTTTTTTGTTTTTCTTTAGATTAGTTAATCTTTTTTGAAAAGTAAAAAGGGGTGGAGTAAACCTGTTTTTATTTTCTTCGAAACTAGCGCCCTCTTCCTCCGCGTGTAGAAAAGGAAGAAATAAATCAATCAAATTACGAGAAGCCTCATAAAGTGCTTCCTTAGGGGTTAAACTTCCATTAGTCCATATTTCTAGAAAAAGTATCTCGTGTTTTTCATTTCCATTCCCACAAGAAAAAATACTATAATTCACATTTCGAACAGGCATGGATACAGCATCTATAGGATAACTTCCATCTTGATAGTTCTTTCTGAGTTCTGTCTGATATCCACGATCTCTCTTGATCTGTAAATCAATACAGAAATCAATGGGCTCTGTCAAGTTAGCTATAGGTTGTGCCGTATCAACGATTTCTACGGAAGGCGGTAAGATGATATCTTGAGCAGTTATGTATCTAGGACCTTTGACGCAAATGGATGCGTCTCTAACTCCATAGAGATTACTTCTCAATACAATTTCTTTCAAATTTAGTAAAATTTCTTGTACGGATTCTTCAATACCTGCTATTGTAGAATACTCGTGCGGCACGCTCCCAAATTTTGCACGTGTGATACATGTTCCTTCTATTTCTCCAAGTAAAGCTCTTCGCAAGGCAATACCGACGGTGTCCGCTTGACCTTTTCTAAGCGGGGACAGAATGAAACGACCATAATAAAGGCGCTTACTATCTACTCTTGATTCAACACACTTCCACTGTAGTGTTTGAGTGGATCCTGCTACCTCCTCTCGAACCATAATAGACTAGTATTATTATTTTATCATTGAATCGTTTATTTCTCTTGAAATGAAAGTTGAAAGCGGGTTAATTCTTTTACAGACGTCTTTTTTTAGGCGGTCGACATCCATTATGCGGCATAGGTGTTACATCGCGTATACAACTTAATCGCACACCACTTTTAGCAATGGCTCGTAATGCGGCATCTCTTCCACTACCAGCGCCCTTTACCATAACTTCTGCTCGTTGCAAACCTACTGTACGAATAGCATCTACTGCTGTTCTTTGACCAGCATAGGGTGATGCTTTTCTTGAGCTTTTGAATCCACAAGTACCGGCCGAGGACCAAAAAACCACCCGACCTTGTGGGTCTGTAACAGTTATAATGGTATTGTTGAAACTAGCTTGAACATGAATAACCCCTTTTGTTATTCTACGTGCACTCTTCCGTAAACTAAAACGTGCATTCCTACGTAAACCAATACGCACTTTCTTACGTGAACCAATTTTTGGTATAGCTTTTGCCATATTTTATTATCTCATAAATATGAGTTAGAAATAAAAAAAAGAAAAAAAGATACAAAGATATCCGTTTCAGGGTAAAATAAACCCTTTACTTTAATTATTTTAAATGAAATTATTTTATTTGGAATTGGAACATTTCCGCGGGTACTTTTTTTTACTTTTTAGAAAGTAAAGTTCTTTTTCGAAAGATTACCCCTGTCTTTGTTTATGCTTCGGATTAGAGCAAATGACTCTAATTCGTCCACGCCTACGAATCAGTCGACATTTTGTACAAATTTTACGAACGGAAGCTCTTATTTTCATATTTCCGTATCCTTTTTTAAACTATGAATCTAATCTTTTGGAAAAAATAAGTCTCTTCGCTTGAATTTTAGAACTTAGAATTTATTACCCTAGAAAAAAAAAGAAAAACCTAATCCTTTGAATCTTTGGTATCCTTCAAATCTTCGCTATCCTTCAAATCTTCGCTATCCTTCGAGTCTTCGATACGCTTCGAATCCTTATGGGGAAGTCTATAAATTATACGTCCCTTGCTTGAATCATAACGACTTACTTCAATTTTGACCCTATCCCCCATCAGTATTCGTATAGAACTAGACCGTATCTTTCCTGAAATATAGCCTAGGATGATGGTGTCATTCTCTAGCCGAACGCGGAACATTCCATTGGGTAGGGCTTCCGTAACTAAACCTTCGAAAGTTACTTTTGCTTCTCTCGGGTTTTTTTTTTCTCTCCTATTTTTTTTTTCTGTCATATTTTTTTTCTCCTATTTTTCTATTTTTATTTTAAAAATAGGAAGGGCGAGATAGAATTCGAGCACTATAGGCGGGGCGATTACCATATATAACATAAGACTTCTCCCCCAATTCTGTTTAGTCGAGCTTCTCGATCTGTCATTATTCCTCGAGAAGTAGAAAGAATAGCAATTCCCATTCCACCCAAAACTTTAGGAATTCCTTGATAGTTGGTATAAATTCGTAAGCCGGGTCGGCTGATACGCTTTAAAAAGGTTCTTGTTCTATATATTCCTTTTATAGTCTTTCTCTTTTGATGTCGCAAAGTTGAAACCAAGAAATATCTGTTACGTTCCTGATGTTTCCGAACACTTTCAATAAAACCCTCTCGTAGAAGTATTTTAACAATGTTTTCGGTAATATTTGTAGATACTACTCGAACTGTTCCTTTTTTATTCATGTCCGCATTTCTTATAGAGGTTAGTAAATCAGCAATAGTGTCCTTGCCCATAAGACTCTAATTCTAGGTTCCTCCTAATTTTTCTATAATCAACATGTTTTCTTTTTTTTTTTTTCATTTTGGATTTTAAAACATATACGTAAAACACAATCTACTAAATTAATTCTTTGGTCTCAATTTCGCCTACTAGTATTTATAATACTTCAGGAGCTAATGAAACTATTTTGGTAAAATTCAATTCTCTCAATTCCTCGGCAATCGCGCCAAAAACTCGAGTTCCTTTTGGATTGCCTTTTTGATCAATTATAACCGCAGCATTGTCATCATAGCGGATTATTATACCGTCTTCGCATTTGAACTCTTTACATGTACGTACAATTACAGCTCGAATTACTTCGGATCTTTCTAGAGGCATTTGGGGCAATGCGTCTTTGATTACAGCAACAATAACATCACCAATACGAGCATATCGCTGATTACCAGCAGCTCCTATGACTCGAATACACATCAATTTTCGAGCTCCACTATTATCTGCTACATTTAAAAGGGTCTGAG